>NC_089313.1:6978788-7065930 GCF_036669915.1 Pocillopora verrucosa | reverse complement strand
CCCGACTTGATCACTGGTGGTACAGTGTAACGCGTCATGCTTGTAATTGGATAACGTAATAAGAACAGTTAAAGGGAAAGTTGACACCGTCATGCCTGTGGCAAGTGGACAGAACGAGTCAATGTTGGCGCTGTTGTCCCGCATTTCTCTGCATTGCTTGTTGTTGTTTGTTTTTCATTATATATAAACGTAAATAATCGATGTCTAATTTTCTATCTCAATTATTGTCATAGTTGTGATTTAATATGTAACAGGACTATTGTTGCCGTCCATTCTGTCCGTATCATACTCGTGCTTAACAATCGGACCCTCCCGCGTCGTGGTCGTCCGATTTTGTTAATCACCTCGAAGGATTACAGACCGAATTGTACTTCCCAACCCGGTTCGCTTAACATGATTAAGTAGACCCCGACCAAAGTTAATCACATCAGCCAATCCAGAGAAAGAAAAACACCACCTGGTTTTCATGTGAGAAACAACGCAAACGGCCTGAAGCCTCAAGGCGGACCCACCCGAAAACGCGAGTGACCGAGTTGCGATTGGCTGATTATTTCTACACCTAACGGACATAAGAATGAGGTGCGAGTTCAGCTTATGACTGCCATCATAAAGAGAAGTAAAGCCAAACCAAAGCACCTTCGAATTACTCTCGACTCTGAGTTTGAAATTAGTTTATCGTAACCATCAAACTAGAGAGCCTGCAACCCAAGAGGGGGAACTTCCCTATTATGACTTAACGGGTATGTGACACCAAATAGATTACAGTTTTCAGGATATACAACGTTGTTCATTTAGTGTTTTGAAAAAGGTGTATTCTTGGACAAAAAGCCTTCAAAAAGGCTTTTAAGAAGAACGTAGGCGATCCTGCAGCCTGTAGGGGGGTTTGTGGTTCTACTGTCGGGTTTGAGTGAGATTCGAGAGAAATTCTGTAACTAACGACGGCTCCCCTTAGTCGACATGGTCACAATGTAAATAATTTCCTTTTATCAAACAGGTTAGGGAAATCAACAAATTTGTAATGATCAGGGTCAAGGGGTGAGAACCTTAGTGATACACCCCCACAGTACTCCCTCAACGCTCTCTCTCCCAGGGGGTGTTTAAAAGAGATCCTTAAAATGAGGTCACACTTTACCTTCCCTTTGTTCTTGTCATTACTGATTGTCTCCCTTTTCTGACATCGTGGAATAACTGCATCTTTTGTTTCCTTTAAATATTTATGGTAGACATTGATGAATGTACGGCAATTCCCACACTGTCACTCTCCCACGCAACTTGCAACAATACCCTCGGTTCTTTCAATTGTTTCTTGCAACGAAGGGTATTCTGGAGACGGTGTAACTTGTAATGGTAAGAAATGTCCATACGCTCTTAAAAAAAGAATAAAGCGTGCGGCAGAAAATAGCAGCACGATCTCCTTGATAAACTGCTTGCATCCATATTCCTTTCCATAGCTTTATTTCTTTTTCCTTCTTACATCAACCACACTGCTTAGTCGCTGCAAGAGTGTGGGTCTAAAATCGCTGAATGGCTAATTTCCAATTTAACTTCTCCACACCGCGTTAAAACGTTATGAGGAAAAATGCTGATATGAAGGAAGAAAAACAAATTTTCAGACTTCAAACTAAAACAAATGTTTTGCAGTAAGGAAATTGATGTAGAGAAAATGGAAGTAAGGGGTTGGTTTACTGAACAAACTGAGAGTGGTGCTTATCTTGAGAATAGAAAAGCGAACATGGCAACAAGCAGATAGGGATTAAAATTTTCTTGCAATCATCAACCACTGAGCTCATTGATTTGATGATCGAAGAGAAAGTCAGCTCTTCTTACTGGGAAAAATTTTAATGAGTCAATAAAGAAGAACTCGTCGGTTGGCGAAATAATTACAAACCAATTCAAGCACAAACAGATCCGATTTGTTTAGGCCACAGAATACTCATATCTTGGTGTTCAGCATAGTAGAAGTTTTCTTCAACACAACTGACACGCGAATGATAATTTTATCAATCACGCTATGTTTCTTCATCTCCTTCTTATCATCATCATTTCACTGAGAAACGCTCGAAATAAATATTTATGTCATATCTCTTGTGATGATCTCAGATATCGATGAATGCACAAACCACACTCATGACTGTCAGCAAGCGGCAATTTGTACCAACACTGATGGTGCGTTTACTTGCAGCTGCAAGGAAGGATTCTCGTTGGATGGTCGACAGTGCACAGGTGTGATAACTCTACGTTCTCTAAGTGAAAGGCCAATTAGATAATTTGCAATACAATAAATATTACTTTTAAGAGATTATCATGGAAAAATATTCCTTTTGTGAGCTGTCCTAAGACCTTGCACTTGGTGTCAGTAACACCAAATTCGAAAAACTTTTCGTAAAACCGCCCTTTTGCGTTTCTGTTGTTTAGAACGCACCATGAACATTTTCGCTCAGGACGGTGATCCAAAGAGTCTAAAACAATTTCATGGGACAGTTTGCAATGTTTTAAATACTCCTAAAAGCATCTTAAGTTATGTACACGAATTAATGCCATATTTGACTATTGCAGATATTGATGAATGCACAGCTGCAACTCCCAACTGTCATTCGAAAGCGAATTGTTCTAACACTCTAGGTTCTTTCGTCTGTGCCTGTTTTCAAGGATATTCAGGAGATGGTGTTAATTGTACCGGTGAGATGGTTTTTTCAAAGCTGACTTTAAGCTTGATGCATGTTTGTCGTGCGTTGCTGTAAGGTATTTACACTTTGCGAATCGCCCGGGACGTCCACGATTAATTCAATTGTGCAAGTATTGTGCATGTCGCTACAGTCGAAGCTGCATTCAACAACACAGTGTTAAGCGGTCTTTTGTCAAAGTCCCGAAAATTTTACTCCTCAATTACTGTTATTTTAACCTCTGTTAAGCGGTCACCTCTGTGAACTCAGTCCCAAAAGCCTTTTTGTATTGTTCTCCACCCGTATTGAACAGTCACTTAAGCGGAACCAGTCAAATAAACTAAGAGTAATCAATGAATAGAGGATGTCAGTTTCTATAGAAACTGTGGTGCTGCGTCGGTGGGAGGGTATAACAGGGTAATTCTTTGAAGTCGAATTCCAATATAGCTTATTTGAATGTTACGGTTGGTATTATCAAGTGATTTGAAAACGTAAATTGACCACCGTGAAGAGTTTCAAAGCTGACGTTTCGAGTTCTGATGAGGGCAAACGCTCGAAACGTCTGCTTTGAAGCTCTTCACGGTGGCCAATGTATGTTTTCAAATCAGTTGATAATATCAAATTAGCCAAGAATAATCAATTTTTACATTATTTACAAAGCTTCGTTCTGATTAATCGCTGGGATTACTTGCGGGTTTTGTTTTACGGCACTCGGTTGAAAACTGCACTTTCCATCAGCCCAGAAACTAAACTTAGCTTGTTCAGTCAAGATGAGTTGATATTCAGTAAAGTTTTACAAAAAGATTTATTCCATCTTGTGTGTTCCAATTCATGCAGCGAGATCACGCAGAACTAAAGAATACAAAATGCGCGTACATCCAGTTTTAGTTGTTTGTGCTAAAAACGAAACATGAAATCTAAGTGCAAGTCTATTAGCCAATTTAACAGTAGCTTTTCGCCATACCTAAACATTCGTAATGTACCTTTGGCTTCTCAATGGCCAAGAACTGTAAAATGCATTCCTGCAGATATTGATGAATGTGCCACGGCAACCCACAACTGCAATGGTGTAGCTCACTGTTACAACAATAATGGCTCCTTCACCTGCAAGTGTAGGACAGGTTATCATGGTGACGGGCTCTCTTGTAAGCCCTTAGGTAAGTGGACATTTATACCAATTTATATCAAAAGGATGAGACACACCATCATTTATGCTTAATGATGTATCTTCGAGACAGAAAATCTTCTCCTCGTAGACTCAACAGATCAAGATCCAGGCTAGGTAGTCTCGTACCCAGACTTTCCGGCGACTGCGCGTCATTTCAGGTAAACAGTAAAAATCTGGGTTCCAAATTAGGGCTAAAGTAAAGTACTCACGAAAAGCAAACATTTGCTGCGCTCTTCAATAATATGCGAACTAAGGAGTTGAAAATACATCATTGAAATTGTTTTTCTTGTTGCCGTCGATTATGTTAAGGGCCTCTCGAAAAACATGCACTCTGTATCAAAATTCGTTTTCCTGGGTTGTGATAGATAGATGTCCTTATCCTGATTTACCATATGTAACTTAATTATTGGTCTTCTAAATTACCTTGAATCTGTCGCAGATTCAGTTCCTATATACACCTGAACTTGATGATCTTTTGCACATAGGAGACTTCTCTGTAGCGATAAGAAACATCTCCAAGGACAAATACAAGGCAACTGTTATCAAGCGTTCTGAGAAAAGTGTCTATCAGGCTAATATTGCAGGACTACGAGATGATGTATCTATACTGGAAAGCATCATGGAATGGCGCTTAATTAGCGAACGGGAGCTGGAACTTTTTGAGTCACCAAATGGAACATTAGTCAGTCAAGGAACAACACAATGGACCATAAAAAGGCGATCCATTCTGGCTGGCATCTATCAAATCAAATTCACTGCTTCTATCACAATTGGGGATCTAGATGCCTCGCAAATTCTCCTTGCTTTTGACTATGGTTTTCTAGAAGTTGTCAAAGGTCCTGTACGAGCTATAATCGACGGAGGAAGCAAAGTTCGCTGGTCGTCGAGCAAAGCTGTTACAGTGGACGGTTCACTTAGTTACGACGCGGATATTGGACCCGGAAACCACACTGGAGTTAACTTCACCTGGTCTTGTTATGACCCTGTAAAAAACGTCTCCTTCAGCAATGATTGTTTCGGGTCTTTTGTCGGAGAAAGTAACTTAACAGCAGTAAGAATTGATCCTAAAAGACTTACATTTGGTAATAAAACCTACGTTCTCAGGCTGACTGTGTCTAAGGATGATAGAAGTGACTTTGCGGAAATGTCCTTTGAGATTGCCACTAACGAAATACCTCAAATCAGTCTAAGGTACGTACTAAGATTTGAACATTGAAACCTGTGCTAAACGGCATAATCCTAAGTCGAGATTTGTCTTCTATTATATCAAAACGAAACCTATAAAAATAAAGAAGCTGAACTCAGCTGACAATCCTTTAGTCAGATCTGGAGACCAAGATTGAATGTTTTTTTTTAGACCCAACACCTATATTAAGCGTATTAAAGATCGTATTTAGTTTACGGTGTTAGGTGATGTGCAATGCACCAAAACCAGATGAAGCAGATGTTACTTCCCCCCTCCCCACAATAGGGCTCCGTAGTTATGTTCATGTCATTCCTCCTCATTGGCTGTTAACTGGCAGTCAATTTCCTATAGTCCCTCTGTAAACTCTGTTGGCGACGACTGACCCCCTTCCGTTTCCTTTACCCCTCCCCCTCCCCTCTCCCACGCGACAAATATCGATCGGTACCTAATGCCTCTTTTTTCGTTTAAGGTGTTTTGTCGACTGTGGCGCAATTGTGTCGGCTTCTAACAAACTTCGAGTAACGTCAGAATGTCTCAATTCGCCTTGCAATGGTTCAGAGTACAGGTGGCTTTTAAATAGAATGGATTTGTATTCCAATCGGTGGGAACCAGTAACTAATTTATCCAACATGACATCAACTGCAATAAATGCTACCAACATGATCATTAGAAAGAATTCTTTGAAGTCGAATTCCAAATATAGCTTGGCTTTATTTGCAACATCGCCAGGAGGAACAGAGGGGTTTGCAGTGCTCGAGTTTGAGACCGCTGGACAGCCGCACAGTGGGTACTGCAGGCCATCAGCCGCAGAGGGTGTGTCTATGGAGACGGAGTTCTTATTTGAATGCTACGGTTGGCAAGATAAAAGTACACCGCTGACCTATGAATTTCGCGCTGAAGAAGATCCAATTTCTTACGGCATTTCTTCAAAGTCAGTGACGACAGTTTTACCTTCTGGCTCACCTGAAAACGATTACAAATTAACAGTCAATGTCATCATCAAGAATGCTGTTGGGGTGGCTGTTGTTGAGAAATTTGCCGTAAAGGTAACGATACAAATTTATGGCCCTCTTTGACTCTTTTAAGATAAGTTAGTTAATATTTGCCTTTATAAAATAACTCAAATAGTACGCGCGCTCTGATTGGCCATAAAACCATTTTACATGAGCGTATGTAAACACGGTTTTCATACTGAATCTTCTTGCGGAGTTCTCCCTCCTATTTATTTAGCAGTAACTCAGTTTCTTTAAGTTTGTTTTGAGTACAGTGATGGAAGAAGAAGATTTTCCTAATTTTTCTTTGGAGTGTAATTTTCCCAGTACTCAAGAAACGGCCGAAAAGCCAACTGAACAACAACAACAAGCACGTCGCTTTCCTTCGTTGCAAGAAGAGGCTCTTTCATTAGTTATTTTATAAAAGAAATGTAAAATGTTTTCCATGTTTACATAGCCTGATGTAAACACTTGGGAGGTTGGGAGAACACTCGATAAGATGGAAACCACTCCGCTTCGCGTCGTGGTTTCCTTCGCTTATCTCACACTTTATGGCTTCTGTTGCTGAGTGGTGGAGCGTCAAACAGCGGAATTCGAAAGTCTATGGTTCGACTCCTCCAGTGGACTCAGAATTTTTTCTTTGTCCCACGCTCGGGACAAGACCAAACACCATCATTCTTAATGAGTTCCTTCTCTTCCTTTTCATCAGGTGATGCCTTCTTCGGGGCTTCATACTTGCCCCTCAACGGTGGAAGAGCGGGCTGCCAAAGAGTTGAAAAGTTTAATAATTGGAAAAAACAATAACTTGGATGGATTTCTAAAAATAGGTGAAATCAGCAAGGCTTCCCAGCTCGCTATAAGTGTCCTCAAGTCAGCCAACGAGAAAACAGAGTGCGGACAACCACTAAGCCGAGATACGAAAGCACTAGTAGGTGTATTGAAAAAAATGCAAAGTCAAATTTTTACATTTAAGACGACCCCTCACCCGCTGACACATCTTTAGAAAGCCACAAAGAATAAAAAGAATGTTTCCTGTCAGACGTTTGGCTTTTTTATCCACCCTCTCTTCGCAGTAGTGTTGTTAACGTTGATCTGGACAAACAACTTAGGAATCAATGTCAGTATCTTAGCTATTGCCCCCCTACCCCTCCCTTAACTAACCAACAGGCAACTGAGCAAAGTAAGGTTAATGTCGGGTTAGGGGAGGGGTGGGTGGGCAGGACTTAGATACTGACATTGGTTCCGATTGCGGTTTCCTTGTACAAAACCACACGTTTTCGGTTCTGACATTCTCTTGCGTTTTCACTTCAATCTTTCTTTTTTTCTTTTGGAGTAGATTTCCAGCACTTTAGTGGAAAAATTTACTTCCATTACGCCGGAGGACCTTCAGATGTCTCGAATGATTATGAGTGTGGTCAGAATGGCAGGGGGAGACCAAGAAACCAAGGACTGTGATAGCTGTGGAAAAACTGCGGTAAAATACATAACTATTATGTTTTTTAGATTAGATCTCTTAACGCAAAGAGTCAACAGCTTCATCACGTCAAGACTCTTCTCAGGGTAACACTAGAATTGTAAGATGTTGTATTAGGTATTGAGATAAAGTGTCTATCTTTAGGATGAACGCGGGAGACGCGGTGACGTAACGGAGTCTAGGTCGAGAAGTCCAGGTGGAGAAGTCTTGGTTTCGAGGCCTGAAGGTCATTTCTGGAAAGCTCTGGTGACTTCACGGGTCTGTAAAGCCGTTCTGTTTTCATTCAAAGTGGGGGGTTTCACAAGTTTTGAGAACTATACAATAAAACTTTCATCTAAAGAAACAAAATGGAGTGATTAGAGTGCCACAACTTGCATCTCCAATCTTTAAATTTTATTTCAAAACATGGCTTAGGGCCCGTTAAGTTACCGTGACTTTCGAGAAACGGGCTTCTGGCCGAGTCAATGCGTTGCGTTCTTGAGAGAACACTGAACTCTTAGGGTGCCGCTCTCTACCAATGAGTAAAAGGAGCAACGGCAAATTGTCAGGGAAGCCTGATCAAATGCTAAAGGGTAACCTTGCAATGGACCAGCATCCCATTCAGGGGGGGAGTAGTGTACTGTTCGTCGCTTCATGTCGAGGAAACTGGGAAAAGCTCCGGCTGGGTGGGCCACTCGACTCGACTATAGACTTTACCTTACTTTTTTTAAGAACGAAACGATGAAATTGACTGATACGACAACAGAATTGCTGAGATATGCCCTTGGTGACATTGAGGAGCCTTTTTCTGCGGAGTTAGAGGAATCGGCGAAGAGTATGACGGCATGTCTCAAGAATGTTCTTCAATCGACTTCGAGATCGAATAATGCAAGCGGATATTCCACGGAAAACACCATTACTCTCACTGAAAAGGTATGGTAAGTAGCTCAAGATTGCAGTCATTTTGCGTGGCCAAGCTTTGAGATTGCTCTAGAAAACTCGCACCATCTTTTTGACTGATTAGTAGCAGTTATTTTCCCACGCTTTCGGACGCTTTGCTCGATTTTGATTGGTCTAGAAACCTGGCGCCATACTTTTAACCAATCAGTCTCCAAGTGACTCATACTTTCCTGCACTTAAGGCACATCGCTCGCTTTTGCTTAAGCTGAGACAAACGCAAAGTACACCATGGTTGCAATGGAAAAAGGAGGGAAAAATCACGGTCGCAAAGTATCTCTGTCAAGCGTGACTTGTGTGATGGGGTAATCATTTTCGAGAAATGATCTTTAGTGCGCAACAACATTAGCTTTCATCAATTTACTATTACAGGATAGTGTGAAAAAGGCTGTTCAAAAGTTGGACGCTATGAACGATGCATTCTTTGCTCGCCTGGTTCCCTCAGAAAATCTTGTACTTGAATCGCCCGGCTTGACAACTTCCCTAAAGAAGGTGTCCGCTAATGACGTTAAGGGTCTAGGTATGGAATACGGGCCTACAAAATTTAAATTACCAAGAGACCTAGGAAATGTGGGCGATGGAAATATCAATGCAAAGGTATAGTGCTTTAGAACTCTACGACAAAATTTTCTATAATGAGCTGAAGAATGCAGGTATTTGGTTGTTTCTTACATATGATCTATAGGAGGACAACCCCCTCGTGGATCTGTTCAGCAATAGATCAGAGAAGACGTCAAAATATGATGAGAACATCAGTCACACACTCTGCTGCGCCTTGTGTGCCACACTTTTTTGATACCACATTTTGAAGTCATATGTGGTCATTGAACAGACCCACGGCAACATGGAATCTATTTATTTGAATAGACGAAAAGTTGTGCAATTCAAGCCCAGCGACTTCCCACAGACGAATAAACCTCTTTTCGTCTTAGTTATGAAAATTTCAAATACATATTTTGATATGAACATCTCGTTATTATGAATTTTCATTCAGTATAGCTCGTCCAAAAGTCAAGGAAACCAAAGTCCGAGGTTTTCTAAGTTTGTCTCGTTCAATGAGGAAGAGCTTTGAACGAAAATGCGACACAATTTCATTGCAACGAGCGACATATTAACTTAAGATAGGAAAAAGAAAACATTGGTACGTTAGAAAACAGCATTAAACAAGTCCACCGACTCTTCTCTCCATATTTCATTTGGCAGATGAAAGCTGTTGATTTTAATCCATTCAGCTGGGATAACAGCAGCACGAAAGTCCAATCCAGTGTTATAAGTCTTGAACTTCAATCGGAAAATGGAGCAAAACTGAATGTTACAAACCTGGATAACTACATCGAAATCGTCATCCCACTTTCGGGCCCACCCTCAAAGACCAACAACAAAACAGTGATCGAACATCATTTCCTGAAGCCCCACCAATTGACTGTCCGAAGCTACTACGCAGAGCTAGCAGATGTGCCTGTTTTTATCACGTTAGGCTTACGAGGAACAAACACATCTATTAAATTGCTTGTGAAATTTGGATCGAGACCTTCAACGGAGAGCTCTGATCTTAACGTCACTGTTAGGTTCACTTCGATATGCGGGAACATGACTAAGGTCGTACCGAACGAATCTTCTTGCCATCTCGACGAGAAAACCATCACAGTTCTTCCGACGAAACCAACTCTCATATATATTGGTTTATTGTTGGAGGTATCAAAAACTGAAAGCAAACATGCAAGAGAGAAGAGGTCCTGCTTTGGCCAAGGGCGTCAGAGAAGATCCTGTGTTGGTGTCAAAGATCCTCCCCCTAAAGGTGTCCATCAGACGGTCGTACCTCAATATGACCCACGCTCTGATGTCAACTACACTTTCACTGTAACTCAGTCGAGTTGTTTGTATTGGTCTGAAGATGAGGAAAAGTGGACTTCTGATGGTTGCAAGGTACATTGATAAGGATTCAATTTCAATCCAGCGGTAACCTGTGGAGTATTTCAAATCGACATTCATGTCGCAGAGTAGTTGGGCTATCCAGAGTAGCAAGATTGTGCAATTCATTTTTTCAATACCTTGGCTGTCCAAAGTTATTCGCGATTGCAATGGTTTCCTTCACTTCGTACCGTAATTGTTCTGAAAAAACTACCTTACCCTTTCGACCAATTAGAGGCAAGACTAAAACCACACGTGACTTGTTCACTTGGGTTTTCCCGCGCCTCAAACAGTGTTCTTGTTTTACCTCGAGTTCTAGTTGGCTTCCTGAAATTTCTTTTATCTGACTGGACGTTACAGTTACCAAGGTGTTTGTTTGACGACATTCAATAGAAAGATGCTTGTTTTTTTTGGCTTGAGTTTTTTCGTTTTTGCATTAGGCTCGTGAACCCTGCTTTGCATCTTTCTTCAATTTGCGACATCTTCATAATAATCTTTAAAAATTTTAAATAAGATTACCTGGCAAAAGCTTAAAGATGAACTCCACGAATTTATTTCTCATACAAGATCTTTCTATGGCAGGTCGATTCAGGTTCCAACACAACGCATCTCAAATGCCTCTGCAATCATTTGACGTCTTTTGGTGGAAACTTCATTCAAAAACCCAATCCTATTGATTTTGACAAAGTTTTCACAGAGTTCTCGCGTCTTAGTGAGTCTGGCAACATATCGGTGCTTGTGACAATTGCATGTGTGTTCCTCACCTATTTCATCGTGTTGGTGTTTGCGAGGAGAGCTGACAGAAAAGATGAGAGTAACGTAAGTATTATTCTTGAATATGAAAGCGATCCTCGGAATAATGGACACTTCATAAGCGGTAGTGAAAATAAGGCCTGGCAAAAATTTAGGCCTGTACTGGATTTGAACCCATGACCGTATTACACATTACAGTGGGGACCTTAAGCAAATCACGACGGCGACGGCAACGAGGACACGAAAAAACAAAAGATCTAATTGGCAGAACAATCGCTTAGCACATGCGTTTTAAGACTTAGTACATTTCCTAGCCGTTCCATGCAAAACAACAACGTGAAATCACCACAACTTGCGTCGTCCGCGAACCGAAACCGCGACGGCAAATTATTTAAATTTCCATTTGGAACTCAACGCTTCTTTTATACGTTGTGCTGAAGTTGAGGTGTGGCGCCATATGAGACGGTAAACATATGCAGCCATTTTTGAAATTCTAATTAAAGGCAGAAATTCATCTCTTAATCGAAGTCTTCCTCGGCGTTGCCGTCCTGACTGCTTAAGGTCCCTATTATTAATTTTGCTAACGTAGTATAGTATGTACAAAGTTTTCCATGTGTACTTACCAGACTTTCAATACAGCATTAGAGATAAAGTTTAGATACCCAGTCTCCTGTATAACCTCATTCCGAAGGGAATCCTCCTAACTCTTGTTTTATTTTAAAACTCATGGTATCTGCTTTTCTAGAATAAGCTTACACGTATCTCGCAAGTTCCTTAATGGTAATTTCATTTTGAGGAGAATAAGCGGAGGTTCTTAGGGATGTCCTTACGCAGTTCAGCTAAGATCGTACCCGTTCTTCATTCTTCATCAAAAAATAACTTAAGGGAAATCATTAAGGTTTGGAAAAAACCGCCCCTCAGGCAGATTTACTCCAAAGGCTTAAGCCTTTGAATCTCGGCTACGAACATAATTTCTAAGAAATCAGTGACCGAGGATTAAAGATCGCGCCAGAATACGCAAAGGTGTCATTAATTGGAACAAGAAAGGTGGTGAATTTTGTGCTGAGCAGAGGAACAAAGGAAAATGTTGATACTCGCATGACGCTTCCGATACTATCGATCTTAGCATTATATGCCAGACGTGAGTCACATAAAAACTTAACTATGGCATAACTCACCATAAAGTCTCAATGACTCCGTAGAAGACCATAAGAGCGCGGAATTTAAAGGTCTTGGGATCCATTCCTCATGGGAAATGGGCATTTTGGGGTATTTTGGCGTACTTCTTTCTCCTTCCACGTTCGTGATTAGACGAATGACAATCATTTATTTCCCTACCGAGCTCAAGTTCTAAAATCTCTCCATTTTTAATGAATCATATTTCTGTCATCATTTGAGTATATACTTGCAGATTTGCTCACCACAACGTGTAAATATTGCTGATGAAGGAACTTACTATTACGACATGGTTATTAGTACTGGCGTCTGGAGGGATTCAGCAACAACTGCAAACGTAACAATTAGCATAAAAGGGGAAAATGAAGATCACGACCAAATTCCCCTGCGACGAAATGGAGGTTTGAACCTTATGTTCGGTCGAGGAAGTGTAAATGGTTTTGTCCTAGTTACCAATGAATCGTTAGGAAATTTAAATGAAATAACTTTGGAACACGATAATTCGGGAGAGAGTCCATCTTGGTTTGTAGAGGCAGTGGTAATAAGAGACAGACAAACGAAGGATCAGTGGGTGTTCCCCGTAAATAGATGGCTTGCTCTAGAAAAAGACGATGGGCAAATAGAGGTTAGCGTAGAAAGCAAAGGTGTTACTTCCTTCTCGGCAGAGGTGAGATCACGCTTCGGAAGGAAACTAGCCGACAGTCATTTGTGGATGTCAGTGTTTGGAAAAGCGTGCAATAGTACTTTCACGCGCGTGCAAAGAGCGTCGTGTTGTCTTTCAGTTCTCTTCAGTGCCATGATTGCTAATGCCATGTTTTACAACATTGGTGGAGAGTCGGTAGGAGCAATACAGATCGGACCATTCAAATTTTCCTCGAGACAGATAGTCATTGGAGTACAAAGTAGCATCATAGTCGCACCAGTGAACGTCCTCATCGTGTTTCTGTTTAAGTCTAGCAGAACCAAAGAGAAAAAAGCAGACAAATATGAAGAATCCTACCAAGTACAACAACTCATCGATGAAGTAAACGGTAAAGCCTGTATGCTGCCTCATTTCTGTAAATACATGGCTTGGTTTCTCTGCTTTATGACCACCGTGACTGCTGCAGCGTTCACGTTATTTTACAGTTTAATGTGGGGAAAAGAGGTTGCTGAGCAATGGCTCGCATCCATTCTTATCTCAAATGGACAAGATATTTTTGTTACCCAACCGACAAAGGTCATGTTAGCAGTTCTCGGCGTTTCCTTCCTTTTGAGTAGAAATAAAAAAGAAGACCAACAAGAGAACAAAGTGGAAGAGGGCGACCCACCAGATGATGACATAGATTTCCTAAGTGAAAACCCTAAGCAACGCTTTAAAAAGAATCTCATGGAAAAAATGCGTGTACGAAGCAGAAAAGAGGCTCAACTGACAAGTATGGCGAGACAAATCGTCCTCCATTTAATATTTATGTTTCTCCTGTCTATCGTCACTTACGGAAACAAGAATGGAAATCGTTTCTTAATGACAATCGCAACGAGGAATTCTTTCACAAAGTTCGACCGGGTAAGATCTACTTCTTTTAAGTAATTCAAAGAAGAAATCATTTCAAATTCCTTTTATACTTATTGCCTTTTTGAAGGAAATGCATTTCTGTATATGCAATTGAATGAGCCATGTTATAGACTAACAGAATATCTGTAATGAATCATTTGAGTCGAGAAGTTAAACCTGTCACCGAAAGGAGAGTTGAAAGTTTGATATTCTAACTGCAAAGCAGGGATACGCTCTGACGACGGGCTAACGCTCGAAACGTCAGCTTTGAAACCCTCTACTGCGGCCAATTTACGTTGTCAACTCAGTTGATAATATCGAATTACCTTGTCACAAGAAAAAAAAAAGGTACAGATCATTATTTATTGCCTGGGGTGGGGGTTTGGAGGACTTTGGTTGTCTCACAATAAAATTAACCAGATTTCCCACTAAGGCCCCGTAACATACCTAGAATCCCCGTCTTATTGACAATTAATCAGTAGTCCACTTCCTATAGTACTCCCTTTCTACTCTGTTTGTAACAAATGATCCTCTCCCAGCCCCCCCCATCCGTTACTCTGAAAGCCATGTGATCCCCCCAAAAATCCCACCTAACCCCCCCCCCCCTCATCTCATCCGGCGGTGAAAAGTAACTGGTCTGTAGTTCCCTAGGTGTCCATGACTGAATTGGTTGAAATCCGATAAGAATTGCAGTAACAGGTGTTTTTCCAATTAACATACACTATCTTGTATGTTAAGTTCTCTTTAAGCAACTTTTCAGTTCACATTAATCCTGTGATCTGTGATTTAGGTCACTGACTCAAAGGAACTGTGGGTATGGATGAGGCAGGAGTTTCTGCCAAACATTTATGACCAATCCTGGTACAATGGCCTTGAAGAGAAAAAGGAAGGTTACATCACCAATAAGATGTCTATTTTGATTGGCATGCCTCGGATGCGACAATTGAGAATTCATCAAAGTAGGTTATAAATTTATTTCGGTTGTTGTCGTTTTTTCTTTAATCAAAACCGTGATCGGTTGAAAGTCTTTTAGAGGAGCTCGAAGAGATAACGTGGAAACTGAGATCTGCACTTTTTTTCACGGTCGGGGAGGTGGAATTTGAGTCACTGGAAATATGAATCACAAGCTAAAAACAAGAATGGAAATGGAATTCAGACCAGAAAGAGCGCTGACAAATAAAATTCCCCCTCCCTCCTCCTCTCCATTTCAGACTTCAGAACCCCCTCTCATTTGCGGTACTCTGTTTTCTTTTTCCTTTCAAGGTCCCTGTGAATCAATTCCTAAAATTATACCAAACTGCTACTACGATTACTCTCCAGAGATGGAGGATACAACAGAGTTAAGCCTTCCCGGATGGAGGCCACTTCCAGACAATACATCATGGCCAGAGGCTCTTCGAATCTGCCCAAAACCATGGCGCTACCAGAAAGCTGAAAAGCTCGGCATCGATCCTGTCAAAGCCGTATACAACACTTATGGAGGAGGCGGTTACGTAGCCGTCTTGGGGTACGATGCGCAAACAGCGCATAGCGTCTTGGGTGAGACTATGGGCCTTGGATGGCTTGATCGTCATACCCGTGCTGTAGTTCTAGAATTTGCAGCGTTTAATATCAATACGAACCTGATTAGCATTGCTACATTCATCTACGAAATGATTGCGTCTGGTGCAGCCTACACTACAATGAGGGTGGATACACTTGAGCTATATACTACAGAGTCGGGGGCTGTTATGTTCTATCTCATTTGTCAGTTTTTGTTCTTGGCAATGGTGTTGTTCCTCTTCATTATGATGCTGTATTACCTCTACCGACAGAGGTTTGCATTTTTCAAATCCGTCTGGAATATGGTGGAGTTCTTAATGATCATTTCTTCTATAACGTCCGTCATGAGCTATATGATAAGATCCAAGAAAATCTTGAAGAGCATTAAAGCTATTCAGAATAATCCCTTCGAAATAATTCATTTTCACTCTGCTTTAAACTGGGCAAACTGGGAGAACGCTTCCATTGCCCTCGCCATTTTCATGGTAACAGTGAAGCTTTTGAATTTAATTCGTTTCAATCCTTACGTCATTTATTTATTTTCATCGTTCCGTCAGTCTGTTGGGTACCAACTGTCCTACTTGGTTTTCTTCTTCATAGTCTTCAACGCCTTTGTCGTAACGGGAATGCAGCTTTTTGGTGGCGTGGTTCCCCATTACTCCAGTTATTTATTCGCAGTTCTTTCACAATTACAATTTCTGTTAGGAAAAGCAGTCCCAATTGCTCAACTTCGCGAAGATAAACCCTTCATCGGCCCAACCTTTGTTCTGTCATTCATGATAATGATGACGATAGTTCTTATGAATATGCTGGTTTCTGTTCTAAACGAATCATACGCTGATGCCCGGGAAAATGCAGAAAGTGCAGAAGAGCTTGAAATGGCGCACTTTATTGGGGAGCGCTTCATGGAGTTGTTTCATGAAGAAAAAAAGCGACCAGAGTTAAGATTATTTTGTGATGATGCAACTTTTGTTAACATGTGTCACTCTGATGCAGAACCATTTTGCTTAAATTTTAAAAGTCTCCTTAGGTGCACAGAGGAACGATTACAAAAAATAGATAGAAGACTTAACGTCCTTACCAGACGCACAGAGGGCATTGATCTCGACTACCTGCGAGAGGAAAAAGAGTTTATTTCTCTTGTTACCTCAATCATTATTTCGCATTAAGATCAAGATGATCCGCTTCATCCGGATGCTGGTCAATCAAAGTTGAGTATTTTACCCCCTTCCAAGAATGAACCAATCATCGACGAGTAAGCAAAATGACGACAGCTTAGTATCATGTGATCAGACTACGAGCAGTCCCTGCTTTTCGGCGAAGTCCGTTGCACGAGTAAAAATAAAATCCGAATAAAATTGATGTTTACGCGCCACACGGAAGCTAACATCCATTTTTTGTTCTCTGATATTTTCTTACTTTCTTTACTTTCTTACGTAAGCCATTTGCTCTGAAGAAGGGCTAACGCTCGAAACGTCAGCTTTGAAACTCTTTACGGTGGCCAATTTATGTTATCAACTCAATTGATAATACTAAATTACCCTGTTATAATCTCCCACTGACGCAGCATCACAGTTTCTTTAGAAACTTACCCCATTATTCACCCATAACAAGGGTCTGCTTTCGCCTAAACTAGAGGGAATCGTGTCAATTCACACAAAGCAGCTCGAAGCCAACACTGATTGACAGCTTAACCACAGTTTCATCTCGTCAAAGCTTTATTGTCTGTTGTCAATTGCTTTAAGGCAAAGTATTTACGACAGAAGTAGTTGAAAACGAATCAGTCACTACAACTACATACACAAAACCAGAAAAATAACTCTAATACTGGTAAATATTTCTAACTCTTCTCGGTTCACAACATCAGAAAAAATAGGAAGTTAAGCTTAATTCAAATATTTAATTTCACCATATTTAAGATAATCTATTTGTATCATTAGCTGCAAAATGTGACAGGCAGTCAATTTAAAATATATTCTACTTTTCTCAGGGAATCAACTAACTGTTTAAAACCTTTAACTCCCAACATAGTAATTCTCCTTAGTGTCTGCCCTACATTTCTCATAATGTTGGTTGTGGGAGTTTGGATTTAATTCAAATTGTATTTTTTTGTTGATACTTTTGTTTATCCTAATCACTTGTCTGCTTTATAATGTAATGATAGTGTTAGAAGAAATTAAATCTTGATCACTGCTGGGAGAGAAAGGGTTGATGTTCAAAGTAAATGAAAAGCAAAATTTTCCTATCTTTGAATAATGTTTAAAATTGATAAAAAAATATTTAACGGATGAAACTTTTATTCTCTTACTGAAGAATAAGTCACACTTCTATTGTTCATTTCTTTTAAACTTGCAAGACCCATACAGTTTATATTAATTTTTATAAATTATTTAAATTAGAATTTTGAAAATAAAGTAAAGTTGGGCAAAATTACAGTTGAAGAAATCAGTGTAACTTGTTCTACAGGCATGGCACATTTCACAACTAATTACTGGACAGAAACAGAGTGAAAGGGTACACTGCCTAAAGTAACTTATGCTGTGACAGCTTAGGGTGAAGGACAAAGACAATGATTTATCTTGTCATTCTGTAAAGAATTTGTCCACTATCTCTGAATTTTTGCAATCTTCACAACCAAGTCTTTTGTCCTGAAAAAATAAAAAATGTGATAAATTAAGAAATCTGCGTCATGATGTCAGTTGCACTGACACTAGACTGTGTCACTTGACAAATTCATGGATGCCACACTATACCCAAAAATAATGATAATAATAATAATAACAATTAAAATAAATATATCAGGAAAGTTATAATAATAATAATAATAACTGATACTATACTAATAATAATTATAGCAATAATGATTGTTGGATGGTAATGATGGTGCACATAGGTCAAGTTACACACTCACACTCTATGGACAACTTTTGAACATTTTCTAATTGCTAGATTTTAATATGCAATTAATTTTAGCTATATAAAGAATATAGAATACACTGATATAGAATATGATTGTATTGTGAGTCTGTGTGAAATTTTATCTTATTGCATATTGAGTTACAGTTACTGTACCAAGATAGATACAAGATATGCTAATAAAGTTCACTTCTTACTATTACTTATGTTTTACCATAATACGGTAATGGTGATAGTGATTTAAAATGGTAATAATATACCTGAAATCAAATCCAAACTAAAAAATAAAAAAAAATTAAATGTAAAGATCATCAAAAGGCTAGGCTAGATGATGATAGAAAAATATTATTTTTTTTTATTTTAAGAGTAGATGGCACCAGCTGATTGTTAAAGAAATGTTACTTCCTATGCTTTACTGACAACCCATCTATCAAGTTGAACTAAAAAGGCATCTGAGGTGAGTCCTTTCATGCAAAATGTGTTTATTCACTAAATAGGCAATGGGGAACAGTGCATCAATCAAGAATGGCTGTTCTCCTACAACTTTCAGAACTAAATATTTTAAGAAAAAAAAAGGGACTGGACTTTGTTGTGTCTGCCACGTATACATTTAAGTCTGACAGAGAGACAAAACATTTAAATCAATTTAATAACTGCAAATTACCAGTATCAACATCAAGTTCACTTACAGTGCCATAATCCACGATTGTTGGAATTTCTTTCAGTTTGAAAGCAGGATTTGTTCTAAATTCATTATCAGGTGATTTCCACCTATTGAAACAAAAATGAATCATGTAATTACCACCTGGCCCCAGTCTTTCTAGGTATAACTTTATCTATTGGTTAAATTGCTATCCAGCAGATAACTGTTAACAAAATGTACTTTGCTATCGGACAGATAGAAATTAATATCCAGCAGATAGTGTTATTGCAGTATCAATTGCACAAGCTGGGTCTGATTTTTAAGCAACAATACCATTGCATGAAAGCCAACTATATGATAGCTAGTCACCATCACCACATAAACATGTAGATATTTAACCCTTTCACTCTCAAGATCTCATCAGTAATTCTCCTAACTGTCTATAATACAATCCCTGTGATGTTAGCTCAGGGAATTTGATATTGGATCAACTAATACCATTCCTTAATTAATTTCATCACTTGTCTAATTGACATTGTATTGATATTGTACAGGGAAGTTTTGCCTTAGTAACTCATGTGAGTTACAAGGTCAAAGCCTGTTATAATGTCAAGTTCTATTTTCTGCTTAGTTTAGACATGAGAGATATTTTAAGAACGTTCATCCAAATTAAGCTTACAATTTCAAATGTTTGCCTTGAGAGCATGGGTATTACACCCTATGGGCTGATTATTTACACGAGGTCTAACCCACCTTTGGGTTTTACACAAGCAATGGCCTCAGTTATTCCCTATAAAAGGTTTTGTTTTAATTTAATAAATATTACTTCCACTGTTAACCTTCCACCCTCTTGACACTGTTAACAAAAACATTCAGATAAAAGGTTCAGCTAAACTGAAGATAGTTCAGAACACAGTTTGTTAGATGACAGCTTAACCTTGTTTAAATAACCTGCCCAATGAAGTAGTCTTTTTTAACAATATATATATATATTCACTAAACCCTTTAAACCCACACTGTAGGAGCATACAGCATACAGCTCAATCATTCTCTAAGACCATGAGAATAAAGGAAATGATACCAACCTAAGAAACTTTCATTGTTAAAGAGATTCTCCTTATCAGTATCAAAGGAAATGTACAGAAAAGAACATTTTTTATATCACATAACGAATTTGCTTTCATCCCTTTGCATAAAAAGCTGTCAGCTGGTAAAACAATTGTAAGAATAACAAACAATGCAAAACCACAAATATGGAAGCAAAAATTTTTTTCATCCTATCTGATTTTACCAATGGTGACATACTTACTCAGGCTTATCACCAACAATAACCAAGATGAACACCATATCAGATGGGGCCTTTTTCAAAGCAGCCTCTACAATTGGCTCAGCTAAAAATCAATATCAAAGATTAAGTAAAATGGTATTGTTTTAAAATTCTCAGAACTTAAAATTGAAGGCTTAGAAATTACAGTTCTATGACTGAAAACTACATTTGTTAAGGGAGATTATCAGTTCATGGCTTACAACTTCAGCCCTACAACTTCAGCTCTACAACTATGACACCATTTTCAAAACAATAATATTACTCCAAAGGCTCATTCTGCGTGAACCTTCGCCCAGCCTTTAACTCCCATGATAACCAAGACAGAATTTCTGCTTACCATATCAAAACAATATCAAGCAGACAAGTGATGAGAATCGAAAAATTATTAACTAGGGAATTATTGACTCCCATGAGTAACCAAGAGAAAATTTATCATTTCTATATCAATACAATTTCAATTAGACATGTGATGAGAATACAGAAAAATGTCAATTAGGGGATTAATGGTTGGTCCAAAAACAAATTCTCCGAACTATCAACATATGAATTGCATAGCAGACAGTAAAAAGAATTACTGATGAGAAATTGGGAGTGATGAGACACGAAAAAAAGAGAAAATAAGAAGTTTGTTCTCATTGCTACGCCAATGAGTACAGTATGTTCAGTTTTTAAATGAATATTCATTTATTCTTGTGACTCATACGTTTCGGTAAGTAGTTGACACTCGATCGATTAATGTCATCAATCCAAGAATATTGCAACTTGAGGAAATCTCGATTTCTTCCCATAATCGTCATGGATCGCAATGGTAAAAAAAATTTTGCATAAAAAAAATATTCCCTTCTCTAATACTGTGCGTGATTAAAATCAGCTGACTTATCTACAATCGACTGGGTGTAGTCCAGACTGAAAAAATACAGACGATCGATGGTCGACAACAGTCAAAAAAACATTCAATATACTGCTTAGGAAAACGTATCGCTCCGATCTCTTAATGATTTTAATAATATGGAATAGCCAATCCAGTTTTCTTAACAGGAGACTTGGAATTATAATTAAGCTTGCTGATAGTTTCCAGAACGAAAGATTCCTGATGAGTTACAAACCGTCTCGACAATCAGGGCACCAGCTCTCGCCATTCTCATTCATAGCACCGATAAACATCACCGTTCTCCTCTTCCCCTTATGCTCTTCCAGAGTCTGCATCAAATTACTGAGCCCTTCGACTTGAAGCTGGAGTTGCTTCGGTTCAGACATTTCCAAATAATCGTGGAACTTTTTCCCTTGCGTTCGATTGGCCTCGTTCTCAACCCTACGCCTCGATTTGATTCTCAATAAGGAAAAAAGCCCTGTCTAGAACCCAACTCCTAGCTGCCAGAGCTGCGATGTAAAAGCCTGTAATAATTTGTTCATTGATTGTAGTGAATAATGTCCGACTTTGTGACCACCGTCTTGGGAGAAGAAAACTCTCAAAAAGATAGAGTGGCAGCAACAGAGTTCAAAGTAAGCTGATCGTTTTTGTTGAAAACAATGTCGTTCAATAAATTCGTAAACAGCAGATCAAAAACATTAGTGAAAACTAGCATGAACGAATGATGTAATATTGATCTTCAGTCAGTCATCATCATAACTACCGGCACACGTGTAGTAGAGAGGTGATTCATTCATCAATGAAAAAAAAAATTGATGTTTCACCCGTAGAGAGCCACAATTTATAAAGATCCATTTGCTTTTAATGTTGTAAGCGTAGGAAAAGTTTTTTATGTGATCTTGTTCACTCGGCACGTGTAGTACGTACATGTCGATTTGCAGTTTAAATTTACGCATGATAAAGACCTACATCTAGACAGTACATTGAGTGACAGGTTGTAAAGGTTTTGATATAAATTTTAAATTTTGATTTGATATGAGTACGTTGAGTTACAGGTTGTAAAGGTTTTGATATAAATTTTTAATGTTGATTTAGTATTTAAGTCATGTTTGATATTGTACCTATCTTTGTCTTTTTATAGGTAACATCTTCAAGTCCCATTAAATCCTGAATTTTTTTCTAGGCTTCTTTTCTGCTCTTGCTCAACCCTTTCACTCCCAGATTTGATTCTCATTTCCTTGCAAATTAGTCACATGAATTTGGTGTTAAATCAAGAAAACAGTTTCTACCTGATCAGTTGGAATATTCTCATTACCTGTTTTCTGGATAATGTATGGATATTATAGGGAGAAGGCATATGGCAATCACCACTGGGAGCCAAAGATTTGAGTTGCAACTTACCTGGGATGGTCATAATTGTACCTGATCATTTCTTTTTTTTGTTATGTTTTGCAGCGACCAAGTTGTCATATCTTTTTTGATAAGTTTAGAATCTGCCGATGTAAGTGTTACCACCTTTTACCTCATTTTCATCAATGTCTTGTCACTGATATCTTATGATGAACACAAATTCATTTTAAAAAAATGAGTAAGCCTTAAAATGTTAGGAAGTTTAAAATGTTGATTTTTTGCTGACAGCATCCTGGAACCAGTTCCACAAATACTACATCTATGGCAGTATGGAAGACTGTTCAATATATTTTCAGGCCTTCCGTAGCTGTTTATCATACACATTTACAAAATCCCCAGAAGCAAAGGTTTGTTCATTTAACTCTTTTTCCCAGTAAGAGCAGTGTTCTCCCTTATTTTACACATAACAGGTAAAATAAATTTTAAAACCAGTAAAGCAATCCTTTTACCTGTTGAATTTTCAAGAATTCCATGCAATTTTAAATGGTAATGATCTGAGGTACTACAGGCAGTAAATGTTACCGGTTACTGCCTGAAAAGGAGAACTCTGTAAGAGTGACTGACATCTAACTTCCCCCAACATTATCTCAGAATCACGCATGAAAATGATGAGGATGAAAGACATGATAACCAATGAAAGAAGCTGTTGATTTTTAAACAAATTCTCCTTGTAAACACCCTAGGAAATGTATGGAGAACAGTATGGAGAATATGCGTACTGATGTTGGGGGTGTAAAGGGTTAATACAGAAGAAAAAGAACAGTGCTTGCAATGTATAATACAAGTTTGGCATCCAAGTCAAAATGTAATTCAAATTCAAAATTGTTAGCATAGCTCAGTAGGAATTAGTCTTGTGAAAAGGTTGGCATCTGAACAGGGTGTAACTCTGAGACTTCAGATCATTAACATTTAATGAGAGATGCTCCTTACTCTGGGTTGAAATGATAATTTTTAGTATTAAGTTGTGATTGGGCAATCTCTTCCACATGGATTTGTCTTCTAGTGGAGGTGTTACGAAGTATAGGTAGCTTAAAATGAGTTTATTTTTGTATAAAGATGTATAAAGATTTTTTTTATTTTGTAGGCAATAATGCAGGAAGCTTTGGAAATGGATGAAATAAAATTTACATCATTTTCAGTGTGGGAAAGAAGAGAGAATCCTAGTGAACATTGGAATGACAAAAGTTAATACTTGTTGGTTTACATGATCATTTAAAATGAAACTTGTTAGAAAAGATCAACAAGTTCTAGATCTACAGTCAAGAATGAAGAGGGAAAAGTGTTTGCCAAAGATTTTTTATTCAAGAAACTCCTGGCAGTGGCAACTTTATGTGGGTTGAGAAGTCTTAAATGTTTTTTTGTTTTTTGTGTTTTTCATTTTTTCCTGCAGCTAATTGTTTTGTCTTTGGGGCTATTATGTTTCAAGCATCCATCAGTCGTTAAAAGCTCAGGCATATATTCTTAGTTTTCACTCATTTTATCCTATGCGAAGGTTGTAAATTAACCCTTGAACTCCTAAGATCTGATTGTTAATTCTCCCCTCCAGCTGCTACACATTTCCTTTTAAATTAGTTAGGAGAACTTGATGCTAGAGCAAGATAGCTGCTTCTTCTAACCCTTCTAATTTCTCCCTGGCATACAATGTCATAATAATGTCAAGCATACATGTAACGAGAGGAAAGGAAAACATCAACTAGGTTATTAGTTATTGATCCAACACCAATTTCTCACAATTAAAATCAGAATAAATACATAGCAAACATTAAGGAGATTCCTTAATGATATCTTAGGATTGAAAAGGTTAATTAAACTAACCATGTTAATCTTTAGTTTTGATAACTAAAGCACATATCTCTAGGTGTTATTGGCAAGTTCTCAGTGTCTATCTCAAAGGATTGACCAAAAGCAAGTAATAATCTATTACTTAACAAATAAAAGCAAATTGTATGATTTGCAGTCGAGTGGAAATAGTTTCTGTGAGACACAGAAAACCATGAACACTTTGATTTGATTCTGACAATTGTCAACTGTTTACCAACCAATTATGAGGAAATTAAAGACTTGTGTGCAAACCTCATAATAACAAATTATTTACCTTGGCCATAGAGGTTTACAAGCAGTTACATAATGCCTGATTGGCTCTTTCTTTGCAACATAAGAACATCAACATCCCATAAACATTTCTAGTGTTCATCATTCTCTGAGTCCCATTGCAAGAGATTGTTAAATTAAGGTCATATGAAGATAGGGGAGGCAGATAATGAAACATAAATTATTCATTGATTGATCTGTGATAATCGTTATATTTTTTTTTTTTTAACATGTTGACCAAGTTCATAACTTTTTTTTTAACCTTAGTTACATTCTGTTGGGATGTTTTCTTTTCTTTGGACACTCCACTGGAAAAATTAAACCTATAGAAATAGAGAATGACAAGGACCTGTCTTCTTGATTTTCCCATTCAGTGGCACAGTAAAGACATTCTTGTATTTTCTTCAAATTGTCTCAGATTTTTAGTTTACTAGTTAAATATATTTCAATTATTGAAATGTAAGTAAACTAAAACCATAAAAAACAATTCTGATGACAGTGTATAAAAAAATTTATTTAAAACATTAAAGGATCCTCATAAGTGCAACAAAATGTTGTGGATCGCTGCTTTGATATGGTTTTCTTAGATCAATATCAGCATCTGGGCAACTGCCCACCTACCCCTCCCCTAACCCAACATTAACGCTAACTTGTTATCAATTGACTGTTGTTGAGTTAAGGTAAGAGTAGGTGGGCAGTTGCCCAGATGCTGATATTGATCCGTTTTCTTTTAGGCCAAGGTCATCCAAAATAATTTTATTAAAAACATTTAAGATTCCTCATAAGTGCAACAAAATGTTGTGAATTGCTGCTTTGATAAGTTCTTCTTTCAGGCCAAGGTCATCTAAAATAATTTTTAAAAAAACATTTAAGGTTCCTTATAAGTGCAACAAAATATTTGGATTGCTGCTCTGATATGGTCTTCTTTCAGGCCAAGGTCATCTGAATGGAAAGTATCTCTCTATTAAATACAATGTCTCAAAGACAACCTATAACAGTAATAAAAAGAAATATTATTTTTTTTAATTAGCACTATCCCAGTGGAGAACTCAGGAGATTCTGATCTTTATCTCAGGAAAGGTATCCCAAATTTAAGTCAAGAGGAGGAACAAAGACTTCTTTGGGTGCAAGTTTGAATTTTTGAAAGGAAGAGAAAATCAAAACAATTTTAAAGTGCAATGAACTGCTGATGAAGTGCCATGGCAACAGGCCCTGATTTTGGTTACTGTGATGCATTCTATAGTAACACACTCTACTGTTAACCCTTTGACCCTAAGAGTGACTGGTATCTAATTTCTCCTTACAATATCACCCCTGAATCACACGTTAATGTCATGAGAATAAAGGAAATGATCACCAACTAAAGAAACTATTGATTGCTAAAAAAATTTTCTTCGTCAGTACCTTTGGAAATGTGTAGAGAACAGTATGAGGAATCTGCATACTGATGTTACAGAGTACAGGGATAAGATATTGCCTTTACGTTTTGTGTAATTTTATGATAATGTACCAGTGATAATATAGTACCTCAACTGCTATAAGTGCAATTATTCCCCACTCCAACCTGAATGAGTGTTTTTCACTGAGATGTGTTCTTAACAACTCCACCATCTCAGAACAATGGTTTAATTTCTCATTCATCACCTAGGAACAAGAAACATTTGTCAGTGTAGCTTGACACCCATGTAGAGTTGCTTTGTATTCAATGTGATTTATAAAGTCCAAAATGCAGGCTGGTGATTACCACCAACTGATAGAGGGATAGACTAATGAGCAGTGAGGGGGGGGGGGGGGGGAAAGAACGAGGTTCGAACCCCTGACCAGTCTAATGTTGAGAGTTTTTAAATACACTGTAACTATACATGGAAAATGTTCTGCTGGTCTAATGACCTTAGCAAACACTTAGACATTACAGTCTTCTTGGATAAGGATTACAAACAGTGGCTTTTGTTTCCTTTATCTTAAACACTGTGTAGCAGGGGACCTTGAAGAACTCACACTCCCAGTCAAATTACATGACCACTGAGTTTGTACTGTTTTGGTCTGGTCTTGTTTTCGACGCTGGGAGCATCTCCAAATCTCCAAAAATCTCCCCAGTTCTCTGTAAGCAGCTTGGTTGAACTTTTTACCGAAATGATCTTTATTGGAATAATCACCGCAATATATAGCATAATAATTAATCATCACATCATATTTTACCCTTGTTCTTCTGTGAATATCAAGGTAGACACAAGTTTTGTCATACAAGTTTTCCAGGTTTTCTCTGTCCCAGTAAAAATCTGGGGTCATCAGAAGATCAGAGGACAAATTGATTTTATACCTAGCAAAAAAAAAAGAGAGACTTTAAGTCTATAGAGAACTGTAAATTAAGAGTGACACAGGCACACAATGCACGAGGATATGTATCCATGCAAATATGAACTAAATACTTTGTAAAGCTTATTTAAGTTCCACAAATGATTATCTTTTTCATTCTTTGTAACTGTATGAATTAATAACTCTAAAGTTAGTAGCAGTTTCAGAGAAATAGTACATAAATGAACCCTTGGCACTTCAGCCAAAGAAACACACTATATTTCAAGGTTTTCATATGAAGATGAAGTTGGCACGAGAATGACGTTAAGTATTTACGAAGCCTATCCTCCACCTCTCAATCAAAAATTACTTCTTCCTCTAACTCCCTTGGGTGACCAAGGCAGAATTTCACCTTACAATACTACTACAGTATCAAGTAGATAAGGTGATGAGTGGATAATTCATAGATCCAATACCAAATTCTCCAAACAAACACTATAAGTAA
The DNA here is from genome assembly GCF_036669915.1 of Pocillopora verrucosa. Taxonomy (NCBI): domain Eukaryota; kingdom Metazoa; phylum Cnidaria; class Anthozoa; order Scleractinia; family Pocilloporidae; genus Pocillopora; species Pocillopora verrucosa. Next base: position 7,038,537 of record NC_089313.1, on the reverse strand, counting down.
AATGTGGGGGACAATAGGGAGAATTACTGATAAGGATCAATGTGTCATTGAAACTTAGCATAGAATTATTCTTTCTCATTTTTTTTTTCACTAACTCCTCATATTTCATTAAGCACCAGGTTTTGGAGTAAAAATTCACAGTTGTTACTGGGTTTGCAGCTTTAAAATATTTACTTCAAACAGATCTGTGAATGCCAAGTTGAAAGTAAAAACCTTGGGTAATAAATTCCAGCCCCAACTGAAAGTTCCAAAGTCAAATACCTGCTTGGTTTGCCAGGCTAAGTTTGGATTTAGTGCTGGAGGCATTTAACTGAGAATAAAGCATGTTAGGTACAAAATAATATAGTTATAAAATTCTTAATCACGCACAACAGTACCTGAGGGAAATGAGTTCTCCTGTTTTCTCTAGCACTTCTTTTCTAGACATTCTTACTTTTCTTCCTTTCCTTAAATCCTTAAAAATAAAATAAAAATTAATTAAAGTCAGGAATAAAACTGAACAAAAAGTAGAATGACTAGCTTAAAAACTGTGGATACACATTTCCATGTGGCCACTAGTTTGCATTCAAAGTGTTCAGTCAGGTTTTGCTTTCTATGCTTGCTCAAAACTCTAAGAACTTCTCACCTCAGGGACCCATTGTATGGACTCCACATATTGATCTAAGACTGACTCCCAGATAGCAAGTTTAACTGGTGCATAGAAACAAACAAAAATCAAGTTATTGCTAAGTTATTATACACTGTCATTACACTAGGCCATAAGAAGTCTTTTTAACTCTTTAACTCCTAAGAGTGACTAGCATCTAATTTCTCTCTATAATATCATACCTGAATCACACATTAAGGCCATGAGTCTCAGAATAAAGGAAATGACTACCAAATAAAGAAGCTCTTGATTGTTAAACAAATTCTCTTTGTCAATACTGTAGGAAATGTTTAGGAAAAAGTGTGGAGAACATGTATAATATTTAAGGTTGCCAAACTGTGCACTTAAGCTACTTAAAGGTAATTTTGTACAGCAATTTTCCCTTACCAGACAAAGCTAAAGCATTTGAAAAAGTATATTTCTCTAATGCCATTATGTCTTCCGTTGAATTTTCATTTAATATTATCCTTCCACTGTGGAGAGCAGTGGAATTTCTAGAATAAAGGCAAAAAATATATTTTGAGATAAAAAATAAAAGACTTAAAGAGGAAGCACAAATTTCAAAATGGTAGTTTAAAAAATATTTTTAAATCCACTCACTTGGAGTAGGAAAATAAAAGTTGTTCATCTTCTGTGTCAGTAAGTGCTATATCAAGGCCTCCATCTTGGAACAGCTGTGCAATCTTTTTAAAGAACTGCTCCTGAAGAATGAAATCATGTTTTAAAATCATTTTTTTTAAAGTAAATTCAAGGTAATAGTTTTAAGAGAAGATTTCACAGCTCTGGGTATGTGAATAGGCTATGAAAATTATCTCACTTTTTCAACAAGCACCAGTACACTTTGGTATCTTTCAGTGACAGGGAGAACTGTTTATTGTATGGTTGGTTTTTTGAAACTGTCACAGTGACTGTTAAGGTACCTATCTCAATAACATTCACCTGGCCTTTTCTAAATCCTAAGTAGTACCCTCAACTTTCTGCTGGTTTACTTTTTAAATTCATTTTAAAGCAGAAACATATAAAATACTTAATCAAAACAAACATTACCAAACAAGTGATCACAGGCATCCCAAGCTCAGGAGTGAGTAAGTTCTATTAATCTTGTACATATAAAATGTTCGTCTTTCAAAATATTTGTTTTAAATTGACCATATCTCATTCCTCATACTATTTCCTATAAGATGTCCAAATTCTCAATGGTTCTGCATCACATAATGCATGGCACTTTCATGAATTAATCAATTGCTTTTTCTCAAAACCTGAGCTTGGGATGCCTGTGATTTGATTAATGAACTTAGCATAAACCCAATTGGAGAATAATTGGAGGACTCAGAGCAAGAACGATCCCTTGATTTTTTGGCCATTTTTGAAAGTGTCCACATGCCAAAATTCAATTACTTCTGATAATAATTATTCATACCTCTGCACTACAAACATTCCATAGCACCAAAGATCCAAGCCATCTGTCAAAGGAAAAACACCTTGTTGTGTTACGAGTGCCACAAATTGACATGTATGTTTTGACCCAGTACACCCTAACATCAATATCCATATTCTCCATACCCTTCTCTATACATCTTCTTGGTGGTAACAAAGAGAATTCATTCAACAATCAAAGGTTGCCTTTATTCTCACGATCTTAATGCATGATTCAGCAGTGACATTGTAAGGAGAAATGAGATGCTGGTCACTCTTAAGCCTTTAACTCTCAAGATCTCATTAGTAATTCTCCTTATTGTCTGCCAAATGATTCCCATTAAGTTAGTTTGGAGAATTTGGTATCGGATCAATTAGTAATTCCTAAATTGATATTTTTCTTTATTCTCATTACATGTCTGCATGATATTGTATAGATATAGTAAGGAGAAATTCTTTCTTGGTCACTCATGAGAGTTAAAGGGATCAAAGAGTAAACTTCTAACAACCATTATTTGATGGCAAGGGGAAAAAAAGTTGCCTTCTGATTTTCTGTGTTGTCAAAGCAAATATCAAGTTAAAATTAATAAATATGCTACCTAACATTCATTTCAAAATTATTAATAGCTGATACTCAAAGGCTTGATTAACCATGCTTCGACAATAAGTTTTCTGATAGTTACACTAATCATAAAAATTACAATTTTCTCAATCATGATTGGTTGAAAAACTCCTATTTTCCACTAATTCACTTGCCAAGTTGTTCTTGGACATGTTATTGAACAGTTCAATAAGCCAATCACATTCAAAGTTACAGTTTAAATCAACCAATCACAACCTTGATTTCAATCACCATGGAAACAGTGTTCAGACTTCTAAATTAGAAGCTTTCTTCAAAAAGAAGAAATTGTAATTCTTATGATTCATTGGTGATAAGACTTTGCATTGTCCAATTCAGTCTGTAATTAGACTTGTGATAAACAAACAGACTCCTATTACATGGTCGTCTAATTTTGTTATCACTCCTATGATTACAGAATGAATTGAACTCCACTCAGTCCTATATATCACCATTACTTAATATTAAATAAATATAAGAGCAATAAAATTCACCCAAAGAAGAACACTTCTCCACTATTTTCACCATTTTTGTCTTTAATACAAACTCGAAGTACATTTGGCTCATCTGAAAAAATAGATGATGGCAAAAAAATATCAAATAATGATTACAAAATTGTAAAAACCAGTATAGCACTCATAACCTACTTTTATTTAGTATATCTCTCTGTTGGCACAAGCACTATGATTGGTCAATTGAGTGGACTGTATTTCTCTGTACACCTCACAAAATTCAAAGGTTTTTTTAAATTGAAACAATAAGTATCTTCCTAACCTCATTTTCTTAGTAAGAAATATAAGTTACGGAACCTTACTTTAAAATAAAATAAATCCAAACAGCAAAAAAACATGGTCTATAACTTACAGTATGGTCTTTGATCTTGGTTAATAAGAGGTATATTTTTATTTTGTTATGTACCTTCTGGTATAAATGTTGCCTGATATTTTGCCATGTTCCCCAGGTAACTATTGATTCCATGAATGTTGTATCTCTCACCAGTAACATAGGCTTGACAAATCATCCAGCCCTACAAGGAAAGGAAACACAAGCCTAGTCCATTTGTATGAATTCAATTTTTGTAGAGGGAAAGATCTGTTGAAATGTTAAATCCTTTCTAGTCTATGTTGAAATTAAATTATTCAAAAATATTTCCAAGCTGATGTCACCACAGTGTTTATAATCAAGGCAGAATTTCTCTTTACAATGCCAATACAGTCTCAAGTGGACAAGTAATGAGAATATTGATTTGAGGATGATTGGTAGATCCAATACCACATTCTCTGAGCTAACATTGTAACGATTGCATTGCAGACGGTAAGGAAAATTACCAATGAGATCTTGATAGTGAAAGGGTTGATGTTATCAACAATGTTATCATGAATCAACAGGAAAAAAATGTAGCTGTAAGTATTGATATGTCAAGTGAGCCTGTTCCAGGCTCACTTGACATATCAGCAAGATGGAGCGGGGTGGTACACAATACAAAAGTACTGCTGGAACAAAATCCTGCAAGAAGTTTCAGGGTCAGGTTGGAAACCAGTTTACCACTATTATACTTTGCTAAACCAACTGATCATATGAAACATGCTAGCGTCAATTTATCGCATCATCCAAGATAATGCCGCCTGGTTAGCTTATGTGGATGAGCACTGGACTACTGTGTGGGAGGTTGGGGTTCATGACACAGACCAGACCCACACTTAGGGCCTTAAAATAACTGAGGAGAATGTGCTGCCTTTGCTATGATATCTGCAAGTGGTAAGACATTCTAGTCTTCTTGGATAAGGACAAAAAGCCATAGACCCTGTCTCCTGCATCTTCTCAGTACTAGAAGAGAGGGAATGCTTGTAATATGGTAAATAAATAAATAAATAAATAAATAGTGGCTCACATGTTGATCTGTCTCTTTCTGCCGTGCACGCATCTTGTGCGATGGTGACTTAGTCCTTGGTCTAATTTTGTCTGTCTCTGGTGTTTCCTTCTGCATTTCTGCTCCCTTACAATGAATACTGCTTGTATGATAAAGAGAGGTTTTAAAAACCTAGAAATGAAGAATTATAAAGAATCAGTAATTAAGTTTCTCTTAAAATTCAAAAGAATAGACCTCTTTGATAAATAGAATCATTCATGTGCAGCTCATTTTTTCACAATGATAGGCGGGAGGTGTAAGTCTAAGGTACGGTAAGCCAGATGGCAGGGTGGGAGGGGGGTCAATAACCCTTTCCCACGATCTCTATCAACCAGGAACTCGCTGCTTCCCCTTGATAACAAACCAACCAGTGCTTACAACCTTCCTTGAAATGCCACGAGGAAAAGTCCCTTCGAGAGTAGAGAAAAATTATATCCGTACCTTCAAGTTACGATTACTAAAAAAATTTGATGATTTCTGCGGAGGATTTTTCACACAAAAGCCAGCTAGAATGACACACTTCCGAAGAAGTTTGTTCGCCATCTTGATTTTTGCGATTAACCGCTGATCTCAGTGCCTCCTTGATTAAAACTCGGGCCAAGTTTCCCCTCCATTCATTGTAGCACATGGTCCCTCCCCCATTCACACCCCCTTTAATGCCATAAATGGAATTTAAATTTAAAATAATTAAAAAGTGGGTGTTAGTTTGAAAAAGCTGTGAAGGGAAATGAATTTATAATGCCCAGTGAAAACGTACTATTTACAATGGAAACTTTCATCACGACACGTTTACACAACGTCTCAACAAAAATACGGGTGAGTTGTCACGAACCAGTGCTCATTATAAACGGGCTTATGATTGGTTTATTTGTAGCCTCTTGAAAACTGACCAATCATACCACGTTTACGGAGCGTAAGACTTTTAGAACGTATAATCCTTGCCCTCTGCATCGGACGAGTGACTGAGCGAGGTTCAACACAGTCGATTCACCTGAACTTTTTCAACATGGATGCCCCTCTTACCCCAGAGTTGAAGGCAGAACTGAAGAAAATCGCCGAGGCTATTGTGACTCCAGGCAAAGGTATTCTAGCTGCAGATGAAAGCACGGGCACTATGGGCAAACGACTGGCAAACATCGGCGTTGAAAATGTCGAAGAGAACCGTCGCCTTTACCGACAGCTTCTGTTCAATTCAGGCGCAGGCTTTAGTAACAGTATCAGTGGTGTCATTCTTTTCCACGAAACTGTTTATCAGAAGGCAGACGATGGAACGGCTTTTGTTAAGATTTTGAGGGACCACGGCATTATTCCAGGGATCAAAGTCGACAAAGGTGTTGTGCCCTTGGCTGGAACTGTTGGTGAGAGCACCACTCAGGGACTTGATGGTTTGTCCGAGAGATGTGCCCAGTACAAAAAAGATGGCTGTGACTTTGCCAAGTGGCGTTGTGTGCTGAAGATTGGTCCGAATCAGCCGTCCGAGCTTGCCATGAAAGAGAATGCAAATGTCCTCGCTCGCTACGCAAGCATTTGCCAGGCTAATGGGCTCGTTCCAATCGTTGAGCCTGAAGTATTGTGCGATGGTGATCATTCTTTAGAACGATGCCAGCAAGTCACGGAAGCTGTTCTCTCTGCTACTTACAAAGCTCTTGTTGACCATCATATTTATCTGGAAGGAACGCTTTTGAAACCCAACATGGTCACAGCTGGTAAGCGAACCTAAGATATTAGCTTCCATTTTGTACAGTTTATTGCGAATTTGTTACTGATTTTTCTATGTCTCAAAAGAGATGTTTAGATCCAGTATTGGCTTTTATACTAACCACAAAGACGTCAATTGTTTTGTTTCTTTTCTGACTATGCAAAAACCTGAAAACCTCCCTTTTGACTAGTTTGCTGACGTACAAACATTTTTCCTCTTTATACCCCCTGTACGTTTGTTTGCAGTGCAAGTCAAATAATATAAATATGATTTTTGTTTATTGTAAATGTAGTTTAGTGAATTTTAACTAAGTTGTGAAGTCACGGTTGAAATCTTGGTGTATTTTATGTAATTTGCGGGAAAGAAAAATCCATAATTCACGACAATCTTGACGTGGCCATATGTAATTCAAAAAGCTTGTGGTCTGTGTAAGCTTAGCCACGTTTGCAAACTAAGATCCATAATTTTATTGCCAGAATTTTGGCTACTACCTTATAGATGTTTGTCAAAGACATATTTCTAGCTTTTCAATCAGTATTGTTGGTTGTTAGAACAAGTTTCCCTCAGGGTAGCGTTTATTTTGTTTGACATTCGAGGATTACCGGGGTCAGATGCAGTTTATGATAAAGAATAAATCACTGTTGCCGTTAATGATATTTACGATTATTTCTTGTCATGTTAAACTAAAAGAGGCCAATTAAGTGCAGCCAGTCTTATTCATGGTTTGATCTTAAGCAAAAGGTCTCTACATTTAAAATATTAGGGGCATTAATCAATATAACAGTCCTGTAACTAAAATTTCCGAATGTTATCTTTAGGATTGTAGACAATTACCTTGATTTTAAATATTCCTGCCATGGTGTTGTGCTGAGTTACTGTAACATGGAACCAATTGTTATAGTAGTTTGAATTTTAATGAGTTCTAGCTTTCACATGAATTATTGAATTTAGCAGTATCCTTTGCCTTCAATTCACTCCACACTCTACCTTCAAATTGAAGGAGTCAGCAGAGTACAAGTTAATGAGGTAGACAAATATAAATGAGGCAACAACAAAGCAAGAAGAAACAAGATTGGTGTAGAACAGAGAAGCAACTTAGCCCTAACTTTCGACAAATTTCTAAGGACTATTAGTTTTGTCAACTGATTTATCCCAGCTGTAGTAATATTGTAATATTTGTATCACATGCTGTTACTGTGATGTTCCTTTTCATGAGCTTTTTTTTTTCTTTTTTCTAGGCCAGTCTTGTCCAACAAAATACACTCCACAACAGAATGCTGAAGCTACTGTTACAGCCTTGTCCCGCACTGTGCCTGCTGCAGTTCCAGGTATTGTCTTCTTGTCTGGAGGACAATCTGAAGAGGAAGCATCCGTCAACCTGAATGCTATCAATCAGTATCCAGGTAAATGGAGACACAAGTTTTTCTGTGTTGGGTTATTTTCTGTTTCAGGAGGCACCAGGTCTTGATGGTGTTAACCCTTTAACTCCCAGAAGTGATTAACATGAAACTTCTCCCTATAATATCCATAGATTATTCAGCAAACAGGTAATGAGAATATTCAAACTTATCAGGTTGAAGCTGCTATCAAAATCTAGCAACAATTCCTCATAACTAATTTACAAGGAAATGTGTAGCAGCTAGAGGGGAGAATTAACAATCAGATCTTGGGAGTTGAAGGGTTATTAATGCAAACAAGGAATCAGGAAGTCTAGCATTGCAGTCCCACTGTGGCTGAAAGCAAGTTTTTATTCCTAGTGGTACTATTCCTGATTACCACTAATCCATCATGCTAATAAACAGCCAATGTGATGATTTCCTTCATTTTAATTGTGTTATTTTTTAACATGATTTTTTAGCATAGTTGACACTCTGTAACCCATCCCTCCCCTCTCCAACAAAATGTTGGAATAATGCTTCAAGTGCTTCCATAGAGGCCTTTGTTTACAATTTGGCTTCATGTGTCATAAATTATCTTTGAGGCTCTAAAGTATAGCATGAGTCCTATGTTGTTGCACTTAGGCATGTGAAAACATTGTGTTGAAAGGGTAACATTTTCACATGCTTTTCACATGCTCTCCACACAGCAAATGTCACATACACATGACATTTTCAGATCAAACAAGTGTGAAGACTGCCTAGATTTCAGCACTAATCCATGCCTAAATTCAAACAGATGTGTGTCTGCTTAGTCATTGTTTCTGATGGATAGTTCAATTTATTATTTATTTATTTATTTGCATGTATTTATTTCCATGTATCTCAAAAGTAATGTTATAATTATTCCCTAATCTAAAATTAAAACTCTGTAGTCCAATGTGGAGAGAGCTAACTCTTTGTCAAAGCTTGTAAAGTGGCAAGTTAGACATGCCTATGGGTAATTCAATCGGTAAATTCTGTAATTAAGAAAAGACATATGGAGATGCAGAGACAACAGTTAATCATTTCATCTTCTTCTTCACAATCTTTGGGAGTTAAAAGGTGTCAGGGTAAAGATAATTTTTTCCTTCTCCATTACTCAGGTAAGAAGCCATGGCGTCTAACATTTTCATTTGGCCGTGCTCTTCAGGCCAGTGCTTTGAAAGCTTGGGGTGGAAAAACAGATCAGGTGAAAGCTGGGCAAACAGAGTTTCTGAAGCGCGCTGCAGCTAATGGAATGGCTTCCAAAGGAGAGTATACTGGAAGTGCTAGCATTGCTGGGGGAGAAAGCTTATTTGTGGCAAACCATCAGTATTAACTGAACTTCACTGTTTGTTTTTTTCTGTTCAGTACATAGGGTGGCTCAGAATTAGTGTAGCAAACTCTAAAATTCTTGCTGTAGTGTGTAAGACAGGCAAACCGAACACAGAACTACTGAACATAAAAAGTAATTTTCTTTCAGTGATTATATTCATTTTGTGATTCAATAGTGGTAGTGAATTGCATATAGCTTGCTTCTCTCCTTCTAAGTGAACCGAGGTCAAGGTGAAAAAGAGGATATGATATCACCAATAAAACACAAGTGAAATGTTTTTGTTGTCTTTTATTTTGTCTGTTTCCTCCTTTGATGTTCAGGTACAAGTAGTCCTTGCTTTCCAGCAAAGTCTGTTGTGCAATTTAAAAAAAACTCACTGAAAAAATGTCGTGTAGCATGTTATGCAGAACGTAGGGAGTGAGGCACATGAAAAAGTTGGTGGAAATCTCAGGCTCAGTGTGTAGTCACTACTTTTCATGCACCAGACTTCCAGAGTTTTGCATGGTTCTCTAACATCAATCTCTTTTAACTGATTTGTTTTTAGTCACACAACAGACTTCACCTAAAAAGGAGAGACTGCTTGTAGTCTACTTTGATGTTTACTAAAATTACAAGTACAAGACCTATTATTTCTTTCATCAGTTTATGAGAGACGGATGATTTTAGCTTGCCAAGGTTTTTCCATTAAAACCTACGTGGGTTCTTGGCATATCATGGAAAAAGATGAGAAGCCTGCAAAGAAAAAAAATATTGTTCAAAATTGATGGACTTCCGTCAGAGATCACAAAACATCATTACACAAAGTATCATGAAGGGTTGAAGAATGTTGTGGCCATAATGCATTGGCCACTGAGCAGACCTAATTATTAGTGCTACAGGGTGCACATTTTTCTGCCCAAGGGATTGATTTTACCAGTCAGGGAGAGGTTTTCCTGAGTCTTGCATTAAACATCACTACAAGACTCCTTACAGAACTCCTGCCAGCTTGTGTTACTCAATACTTTGTACTTTCCACTGGGTGAAGAGACACTTGTGCCAAAGTGCTAGAAATGAGGCATGTCCCTATGCTAACAATACATTTGATCCATAAATTTTGCTTGTGTGTGATTGGTCTAAATGGATCACATGACTGAATATTCCCATTTAATACTGGGGGATACCCAGGGATATCCCTCAAGTGATAATTTCTTAACCATCCTGTGCAAAACAACAATGTTGAAGTTCGAAAATTTGCGAGGTCTGGAAGGAAAACTTGACAGCAATTGTTTAAGTTCCATTTGCATCTCCTTATGTCCCAAAAAAAAAGAAAAAAAATGGTTTTGCATATGCTACATCTTTTGAAAGCTAAGTAATGTTACATCATGATGGTATAGATGTATATGATGACAAATTTCTGCCCTTCTGCTTTTTCTGTACTGTTACAACCTACCTGCCACTTGGGATGTTGAAATGTTTCTGAAGGTGCTCAGAAATTACTTTAGCAGAGGAATTGTTTTTATCAACTGCTAGACTTCCTGCAGAATAGATATTAACAACTCCAGCTGGATCTTCAGTCCCCCCAAATGTATATCTTGCACCAGCATCAACATTCACTCCAACCACCTGTATAGTAAATGTCAAGTGCAAATTAGTAAATTATAAGTTACATACTGGTGACTGACTGGTGCAAAGAGTATGAGACTGCACAGGTAACCAGGTGAATGTATTTCTGATTTTTCTGGGCAAAAGTTAATTAAGAACACATTGGATAGACATATACATGCCAGTTTTATTATTCAGCAGCAGGTCATCTCGGGGAGAATTTGCCCATGTCCTCATTAATGGACCATTTTATAACACCATTACATTGAATCAGGTCAAATGCTCACAGTCTCGAACATTTTTGCTAAATTCAGCCAACCTCATCTCAGAGTTTTATTTGTTAGTTTTTAAAGTAGCCACCATGCATTCTTAGATTCTTGCAGAGGATTGTAGATGCCACATTTCACAAAGAATTTACTTATTCTTTCCCAAAATTCCACATTTGCATAGGGATTATCCATGATGGATCATCCATTTCAAAAATGAACTTTTAACAATCAAATTGCAGAAGAGATGCTAAAAGTGAAACTCAACAATTTCACTTCCAGCTGCCGAAAAATCACTAAAAGTCTCTTACTTACAAGATGATAGCATTATGGCTACTAGTAACCCTGTAACCACAAAAAGTCATGGTGATGTTCAGACACAAGTCTATGCCCATCTTATACATCACCTATGTGTGGCCAAATATCCTCCCAGTAAGGAGAGCGAAAAAAGGAGTGAACTTTATTTCCTTTCCCCTTTGCAGTGGATGATCCTGGGGGAAAGTCCAAGGATCTGCACTACCCCCCACCCCCCCAACCCCCTCCTGTAATGTCTGCTTGCCACCATTCATCATAAATTAGTTGGGTCATAACATGATTAAGAATGCAATTTGTTAAATTAAGCAAGAGTAAGTTTTTCAAAGACTACAAAATTACATGAGCTTGTACGGCAAGTGTAATTTATTGTCTTAGAAAAATTGACTTGTGCATATTATACCAAATTGCAACAGAAATCACATCACTACTTATTAATAATAATGCACATAAAATAACAAAGCAGTAAGTCAGACAGACAAGATTTTGAAAGCATGCGTATGCTTCTTGTAATATGTACTCCTGTTCCCACTTTACACTCGTGTTACATGAGAATGGACTCGTTTTCAGCCAATCAGAATGGTGTTGTTTTACCTCTACGATGCTTTACAGACTACAGAGATGTTAGACTTTTTCAGTAATTTTATGTCTTAAATTCGTTTCAGCTCCTCTGCACTCGAAACAATTTCCATAAAATGCTAGTAAGTTTTCGTTTTGATCGTTAACCTTCAAATTAAAATTGCAAATATTATTTCCTCGTTCATTCCGTTTAAACCTCCATTCATCAGATATCTTATAGCTGACGATAATACCTGATCTAAATTTTGTACATCTTCTAGAATCGATCACCATTCAATCAATAGAAGGTACCGCTAAAATAGTTTAATTTAGCTCTAGGGGCTTGGAAATATCTGAAATGACTTGATTCGGTTTGCGATTGCCACGCACCAAAATTAATCCAAATGTTTGGACACTTACAGAATTTGGTTTTCCAAGAAGATTTGCGATGAGGTCTGTGGTCTCCTTATGAAACTCTGCTGGAACATCCTTAACATTTGTTTTCAGATCGAAAAAAGGCATCTTAAATCAAAGAAGGTTTTCTCTGAAGTAAACTGTCTCCTTCGCGTGACACCAAAAAGTAACAGACACCGAAACAAGAGTATATGTCATGTAAGACAATTTAACTGTCCTTAGTTCTTAGCGGCAACTAAACAGTTCGTCTAATCTACACTTCCAGACGTAAGTACTCAAGTCCCTTTTCCGGAACAACGGTTATGATGTCCTTTCGTCCCTTTCGCCTTTCCGATAAAGTTAATTTCCAAAGTGTCCTTGTAATCTTGAAGACCAACAGTAAAGGGGGCAGGGGAGGCAGTAAGCTAAGCGTCCCAGCTGATATGTCGATACGTCAGTGGTGATGATCATGTCAACTCTAAATCTTAGGTCCAAAGTACCATAAGAGACAGGTATGGACACTTGACAAGAAGTTACGCGGTGCGCGATGTAAGGAACGTGCGATAGAGCATGCGAGGGTACGAGTGGGCACGCGCACAGTCGTTCTCCGTTTAGCTCAGCAGGAAATCATAATACGTACAGGAAGTTGATTCTGGTCGTGTTACCGGTTTTCCTTTTCTTTTTTTCTTTCTTCGTGAAAATCACTGATACTACGATAAACTAGTCCCCTTTATTTTACTAAATTAGCGAATTCTTTTATTGAATGAATAAAGGGTAGATTCTAAACAAACTGTGTTGCTGCGTCGGTGGTGGAGTATAACAAATAATTTGGTTGTATCACTGAGTTGATAATGAAAATTGGCCACCGGATTCGCAACTACCGTAAAGAGTTTCTAAGGTGTCGTTTTGAGCTTTGGCCCTTCGTCAGAGCGAATTTGGAGTTGAGCTGTTTAAGGTAGTCTTGGCATCTGTCTTTTGTCCAACTGCCTCAAATTTATGTCCTAAACGGTAATGCTTGACGGTTCGAACTAATTGCGATTCAACTATCACTTTCCTTTTTAAAGCATCCATACACAATTCAACCCTTTCACCCCCAATATCTCATTATTAATTCTCTCAATCGCTCCCACTACATTTCTTGCGATGTTAAGTCTGAGAATTTGGTATTGGATCAACCAATAATCCCCTAATTTAAGAATTTAGTATTGGATCAACTCATAATCCCATAATTGATATGTATTGATTTATTCTCATCACGTCTCTGTTTGATATTGAATTGATATTGTAAGGAGAAATGATGTCTTAACACTCCTGGGAGTGAGAGGATCAAAGAAAAATTATTATAACTTGCATGGTTAACGACAGTCATTTTTGTAAACATTTATTAAATGAAAACGAGCCCCTTGAATATTATCTTAAAGATAACTCTACTTAAAGAAGATTAAACTTAGAAAAAGGTTGTGAACAGCCAAGGACTTCGAGTGGCAGGAAGAGAGGCAGAGTGGTAACATAAATAAACAGCGTTGATGTTTGTAATTTAAAAAAGAAAAAGTGCATCCCGAAGTTGGCTCGAAGTTATATCCTTATCTGTTTAAAAAATAAACATTGTCGAATCAGATCGTCGTTAAGTGGTAATTAGCGCTCTAAAAAAAAAAACAAAATCAGATCGCCGTGCCCTCATTATCATTCGTACATCAGAAGTGATTGACGTATAGGAAGCTGTGGGCATTCAACTGTTTCTAAAGTGAAATGCCTTTCGAGCATAAATATTCAGCATTATTTTAAACGGTCGACGATTTAACTTTGTGTCGCTCCGATAAAATTTGTGATCTCGTGCAAGCGCCAAAATGAGCAATCGGAAAGACATCTATGTCAAAAAGCTGGGTTTGATTCCACTCTCCGAGGAAGGAGGTTACTTTAGCGAAACTTATCGATCTCCCGAGACGATTCCAGTTGAAGGACGCGAAGGAACAGAGAGGAGCTTATTCACAACAATTTTCTACCTGATTGCGCCTGAACTGGGAGGAAAAAACTTTTTTAATAAGAACAAGAGTGACATCACCCACTTTTTTCACGATGGATGGCCAGCTAAATACATCTATATAACACAAGAGGGCAAAGTTGAAGAGTTTATCTTAGGTAAAGACATTTTAAAGGGCCACGTTCTTCAACAAAGGGTTCCAGGTGGCTGTCTTAAGGCAGCCAAAATTTTAATCGACGAGTCTAGCGAGTATGAAAAGTATCCGGGCGAAACACCTTTCACGTTGATCTCAGAGAAGATGTCACCAGGATTTGATTACAGAGATCGTCATGTACCGCTGGCTTCTGAAGTAAAATCTATGTATGAGAATCTGTGGCCAGAGATAAAAGAGTACTGCGCACCGGACGAAAATAATTAACATCATTAATTTTGCACCATTAGCATACATTATTCAGAAAACTTTTACCTCAGGGGTCGCAAGACCTTAGATGACCGGAAAGCACTGACGCCTACCTTAAGGACTCTTCACGTAACTAAAACAAACGGAAAGCCTCGGGTTCCGAGTTTCACTCGATCGTTCATTCTATAAAAATTTTGATATGTTCGTGGGGATCTCGGCTTTTGCGTCCTTGATCTCGGTAAACCAGGGTATAAATTGAATTTAGTTGGAAAGTCGCATCTCGTTCGAGCTTTGGTAAGTGCCAAAAGAAATGATGTGACCTAAGTGAAAAATAAGAAAGCATAACAAACATCAATTCGACCCAAGGAAGGTTGGCGAACTGGTTCAGGTGATGGCAAACTGGTTTTAAGTCAGGGAGCGAACCTATGATAATTTTCTTGGCACCTTATCTCCTGCGGGCTTTTTTTTTTTTAATTTTTAATTTTTTTTTTCATCCTTTTATTTAAGATAGATTAGTTAATGATTAGATTTGTGTAGTTTAATTTTTGTTGTGTAAATACGCAATTTAGTTTTCGAACTGCCATGTATTTATAAATTAATAAACTTCAAACATCAAACTACAATTAACGCGATGGAGGCGAACTTACCTGTTGCCATCGTTACCGTAAGTCTCAGCTTGGTAACCAGGCTCAAAATTCCCATCTCAATTCCCTTCTCAATCATATTCCTTCTGATGTAATATTAGATGTGAATATGAAGGTGATCTTCGCAGTAATGAACACTACTTGAGCAGTAGTGAAAATAAGGCCTAAAAAAAATTAAGGCCTGAACGGGACTCAGGCCTTATTTTCACTACTGCTCAAGTATTGTTTTTTACCGCGAAGATCACTTTCATATTCACGTCTTTATCCACAGTTCAAATATATGACTTTCATATATTTACAGCCGTATATTAGATGTGTACAATAGTTTAATCCAATCAAATTTTGACTTCTGTCGTGTTAATTATCAAATCATCAAAGGCTGGTAGCTATATCAATGATGACGTGCAAAGCTCCACACGAATATCCCTTACGAAGATGCAAAGGTGTGTAACAGCCTATCCCAAGATCTGAGTTCTGCAGCTTCCTTAAATGAACTCAAACACAGATCATTTCATCCCAGCTTCGAATGAGACGCGCTATCTTAGAATAGCAGCCTTAGTATATGACAGGCTTTATCTTGTTTTATTTGATAGATTAGCCAAGCAGAATTAGATATTTTACTTATAAATCAAGTTGAAGGAACTTTTTTCCCGTAAATAAATAAAGTCATAAATTAGCCAATCAGTCATTCAATCAGCTGCAGAAGGCATTTTGGCATAAGTTTTAATGCTTGAAGGTTAGACGGCGCGAGTATCAAAGCGTATGCCTTTAACCGACGATCGCAAAGTCGCAACTTCTTGGCAACCAGGCAAAAATATCTCTCGCGCAAGTTCCCAACTTACAGTGGTTCCATCTTTTTATCTAAGAACGCTTTGATTATAATTAGAAAAAACTGATTCTTTCATCACTCGCTCCAATCCTTCTGGAGCGCTGTGATCCTTAAAGGATAATTCTTCGATCACCAATGCAAATAAAGTTCGATAATCAAATAACAATAAATGTTAGCACCGTCTAATAAGGGGGAATGTTTAGCTTGTACAGCGGATAGTTGTATTAATTTGTAATACTATCGTTGTTTTTCTTTGTTTCATGCAATGGAGTACTGTCGTCAGCATACAGCTTCACAGGCATTTTGCTACCATAATAGACGTTGTCTTGGAGCACGTGATGTTGAGAAAGATCGCCATTGGTCAGCCAGATACATATGTTATTAGTGGGGTCGCTTACTCCAACGATCTCAAATACGATAGCGGAGTAAGTGATGTTCCAATCTATCCCGATATCATGGGGCTCGTAATAAATACCACTTGTGAGATGACCAGGATTGGTTCGTTGTACAATGTGATTTCTGTAGATGACAACGTTCTTCAAACCATTATAGAGACATGGGTTGATTGTTCTGTGAGTATACAAAAAAATACCTGTGTCGTCGAGGTAATTGCGGGCAACCAATAGATTTTTTCTATTTCGAGCTTTAATGCCGCCTGAATAATCCGCTGGCCAGCCTCTTACGTAATTACTTACAACTTCCATCATATTGAAACCTTTGAGGTACATCACGTGGTCTCGGAAACGGCCTGTGTTTGGGCTTCCGTTGGAGATATTTTTCACGATTCTCATCCTTTCGTCCCACGCTTCATAACAACAACTTTGAAAGAAGCCTTGATAAGATTCCAGATTGCAGTGGAGTTTTTCTTGCAAGTCTTAATGACCGACTTTAACTCATTCAGATGAGGTAAGTACAAAGTTGTTCGCAGTTTGGTCAGCGGGGAGTCGCACGAAAGCTACTCACTCGTTTCTTTTAGTCAGTTAGCCTTTCTCACTTTCCGTTTTTTATTTTGCCACTGACGCGTATTAATAAAGACTGTTAACCATGATGAAAAAAAATTCTTATTTAAGTAATTTGCCTTTGATACTTATTTGCTTGTTAATTCTTGGAACTGTCTTAGTAATCGTTCCATATTTTCACTATCTAAGGTTTTTTAAATAATTCAATAGAGAACGTCGCGTGATTTTGCTACTCATCAAAGTTATTGTGGAAACCCTGAGATAGCCGTTTTGAGGGGTGCTGTTGGACAGTACAATGTAATACACACGTTACCCTACGAGTCAGCGGCACTGCCTATGTGGTGGAATGTCCATAGGCATTATTACTAAACATGTGTATAATGGTTGATGGTTCTCAATTCTTTTCAAATTTATCCAGGGTTAAGTCCTTCTAGGTGAAAGATTTATGGGACTGGCCCCTCTCTCTGCAGTTAAAACATTATTTTATTCCTTTGAGAGAAAAAAAAAGCACGAAACCAATTAAAAGGTGTGATAAGACAACTATACTCACAAGATCTAAATAAGTAACCCTATTACCCTAAAATCCCTATTTGTATCATCATAGATTCTTATCTTTCCTACAATGTCTGCATACTGCAGCTTTTGTCATAACTGGAAATGAAATAGTCTTTGTATATGTGTATGTATTGAAACAGTTAAAAATTATCATATGGTATCAACTTCTTTTTTCTCACCTTTAAATCTCTGAGAAATTATTTAATCTTCTATTTGAGAACTGTTGAGAAATGGAATTTATTTTGGTAAAAATAGGGATTTACATTGTTAAATACTTTCATTTGTGGCTCTAATTGAACGAAGGATGTGTTTTCACAGTCGTTAGCTTCCAATCTCTGTTAAACAGTAAGAAATAAGCCTAGTATGTATGAAACGAAAACATCATAACATGGAAAGCGCTTAAAACAATTTTTATCCACTTGTTGCATTGATCAAAAAACTCACAAGCTCACTGTGCTCACACATTTATTTATTTATTTATTTTTTGATGCAATAAAACTCATTTGCGCAGACTTTCCATGGAATAATCTCTGTTTGTTGCAGATTGAAAAATATCTCTTGGGTCCTATATTGTTTCTAAAATTCAATTTCTTTTTGCATGAGCATGATAAATTAAAGATTTTCTGAATACTGTGGAAAATGGCATCTAAAACAAATGTTAGACTAGTTTATTGTAATGTCAGTTGTTGTTAGGTTACTGTTTACTTTACTTCACCATTCCACTTCTTCCACACCTTCTCTTTTTTATTATTTTTCTTGTCCACATCTATTTTATGAAAAAAACAATACTTGGTTTGAACAAGTTTATTAAAAATACTGCACAAGTTCTATAACTGTATTAGAAAAGGTTTCTCTGAAGTGAAAATATTGAACCAAGTGATAGTAATATTGCAAATTTATGAACTTCTACTTTATTGGAAATGGCCAAAGGAAAAACAGTTTGCTAACTAAACAACATTTCATATTACTTAGACTTTAACAGGAAAGTTGTATTTCAAGGAGGCTATGGTGTCACTTTTCCAACTTCCTAGAAAGAGGAAAGACAATTGACTGTTTACAAGTGCATGACATGTTGTGGAATCATAGCACTATAGACGAAAAGAAAATATTGTCTTACAGTGGAAACTTACCTAAATCACTGCCGGCAGGGGCTGGTAGATCGTCATCATCTGTTGTCAATTTGAAGAAGAGGTATTTTATTTAAATAATGGTAAAGGAAAACAGTGAGCTAACCTAACACAACTTTTAAAGAGGCTGTGATGTCACTTTTCCAACTTCTCAAAGAGAGGATAGACTATATATTGTTTACAGATGCATGACATTTTGTGGAATCATAGCAACATGGAAGAAAAGGAAATACAATTTTCCAGTACACATTTACCCAAATCTCCACCTCAAGGAGGTGGTTCTTTGTGTAGATCTTCACCATCTTTAGTATAAACAGTAAACTTATGTAATTGTGTTGTGGAAAATATTTTTTTTAAATTGACCATCTAAATTATGTTTTTTTCATGTGGTTGCGGAATATATTTATTGCATAATTGAATAATGCATTATTTATTATGCATATGTAATTTTACGAACATTTAAATCTTAATCTAGTTTCACAATTGTGGTTGAAGTAAGTTAACATTCTGTTGTAAAACTAGCACTCACCTTCTTGGTTTAAATGAAGACTATGTGTGGGAATAAATTGAAATGTTTCCATTTTAATTGTGTAAATAAGTTTGTTAGTAACATGCAGCTATAAAAGTCTTAATAAAGTGACTCTAAGTAAACTGTTAAGTCCCTTGCCAAAGATTATTCAAGAGTATGTGTGAGTATTCATTTGAAATGGCCGTTTTGAACCTCCAATTAGATTTTCAAGAATGATTTGTGTCGCAAAGTAAACTGATCTGACATCTGAAAAAACAAATGCCATAATTTCTACATGATTGTTTATTCCAATTTTATTACAGTAAGTATATTACGATGAAAGTAATAATAACAACCCAAATTCATTCCTTTGCTATCACTATGTCTTGCAGTTAATTCAGTTCCAAATAACTGTATGGAACGAGAGCGTTTGAGTGCACCACTCACCTTAAATCACAATGAGAGATGGCAGGAAAATAGATGCTGCCCGGCATTTCCTTCATCTGGCGCGACATCCAAGCTGTCAATTGTTAGAGAGCAACATCGCCTCTTTCAAATTCGGGGTCTTATTTTCCACGTCTATTGCTGTTTTTAAAAGTAGTGCCTCGTTTAATCTGGTTGCTTAGTAAGTTTCTGAGCGCCTTCTGCGTTTATGGATACCAATTATTTGAGATATAATATGATGTCCATTTGTCCTGCGTTATGAGAACTAGCAGTGTTTTGAGAGGTGGAGACTACAATTTCACATACTTGCCCATACACGCCCCAATATTAAACGTGTCCTGGCATTTTCTGGTTGGATATTGTCGGGAAAACTTTTTAACGGTTTCCACAATTTTCGTTCCTGTTTTCGAAAATGTTGGAGGCCCCCAAATTTTGCGTATTGACTTTAAAATGCAACCCTACAGCGTCTACAATAGAATAAGTTCCCTACAGGAAGACGGGGACGTTGCGGATTAAAATCCATTAAAATACGCGCTTTGTCAACAAAAGGGGCTTAATTTTGTTGCTTTAAGGCTTAGCCAAATCTGTATATTATACTTCAAAATAACTAGGCTCATTTGCAAGAATTTCAAGAGTTGATGTAATGATTTTCCACAGGATGGACGTGGGGGGGAAGTCGACTAAAAGGAAGCTCAAGCTAAAAAATAAAGTATGATGAAACACTAGTAATAAAAGACGAAACTCGTCAAGCAACAATATGTGAGTATACTAATACTTAAATGGTTTAGACTGTTTTATATAAACAATAAACATGCCATTTCTCTCTAAACTAAGAGACTTGCGTCCATTTCTCCACTAAACTTTGTAAGCTAAATTCTTCACTTTAATTTGAATATTTTCGCGGTCAGAAATTAGTGTCTTGACTTTAAAGGGAAAATTAAAGAAGTTAGACACAAAACGTAATATCGGGGACGTGAGATGTAAAATCGAATCTCGCGAAGTTTTTCTTGTTTTTTAGATAGTTTCAAACTATCTAACAAACAAAATCTAAAAGATTTGTCATTCCGACCTAGCTGCAGATAGCTTGTTCCGTCATCTGTTACTCCTCCTATTGCCACATCATAGTAACTCATATTATTTGATGCTACTTCAGCAACACCGAAACCAACCTAAACTGTGGTTCTTACTTGCACCATAAACTCCAGTGTGTCCGCGGACTCATTGTAGTTGTAGGAAACATTGTAATTTCCTTTGTCATCGAGCATGATCATGTTGGGGTACATGTTATACATACTGCTACTTTTTTTGGAAGCTACAAACGGCGCTAAAATACAGAACTGTACAACAGCCATTTTCCTAGTCAAAGATCAGCCTCGCCTTCACTGAGGAACAGCTGCCTTCAAGGACCGTGCATTTTCTTAATTGTCCGTTTTACAGCCTTTTCTCTAGTTACTTACGTAGCCAATATCTGTCGGTGGTATATTTTGTATTTTACCTTTGTTTTGGCTTCAAAACAAGCTATTCGAAGAGAATATTGTGGAAAGTTTTCAGTGATAACAGGATGGGAATTCAAGGAAACCAGTTGTTTTCTGACTGAGATATTTCCTTCTACGGTGAATCTGGAGAGATCGGAATTGAATCATGCGAAAAGTGGAATATTTGACAACTTAAACAGATAAGCAATTAATTACTATTCCGATAAACAGCAAGCGAATGAAGTTAAAGAAGGGTAGAAAATACACAGGTAAAAAAGTGACATCTTAACCAGGTGAAAATTAGCCAATGACATCTGAGAAACATCCAAAAAGCAAACTTTATCTTAATTTAGGCAATTGGTCGGTAATTTTGGGCCTACTTGAAAATAACCGCTGGTCTTTAAGCGTGAGTCCAGCATTGGAACAGTATCGGTCGAGTAAGGTAAATTAATCAACTACCTTCGCTTTCAACCAATATTGACACAATTTGAACACACATGTACTTGACTTAATGTTTAAATATGTGGTCAATATATTGGATGACTCTCATGTTCAGGAAATTTAATGGAGCTACGTCACTATTTGTTTATCCTGGAAAATGTAGCCTCACTTTGTAAAGTTTCTCATTTTGCAATCAGCGCCACTGAGTTCTTTCGATTATATGACCTCTGCGTTAATTTCAAAATCGACATTTTTACGAGGGACCGGTGTTTGCTCAGAGCACAACAAAAGGGCAACTATATGTCACTCTTTTAAAATCAATTTATCATCCAGCATTCGAGACCTGGGCAGCATGATTTTTGTCTTCGTTCAGCCGCAACGAAGTGTCCCTTGGTATTTTCCAACGTTTATCATTGCATAGAAATATTACAGCTTGTTGCACATGGCTTGCGTGTCGTCTGTTGCAATCAAGATTGACAGAAAGTGCGTGAGGTATGACAACACGAAGGCGAACATAGCTCTTTATTGTTCACTGAGCTCTGAACGATTTGACGTACGTTCATGTTTGCACCACTCGTGTCAGAAGATTTTGCTTAGATGAAATAAACAGTATTTCAGTGTATAGAACTGTGTTGTTCTCTTGACTCATAGCGTTTAGCATTCAATATTGGAAATATAAAATTATGTATTTAAAATTTAATTATATCTTCAATTTCCACACCAACAAGTTATTGATTGAACAGTTGAACTAGATATGAAATCTGGCTTCTTCATTTTTGTAATGTAGCAAATGCAATCAAAAAGGAATTATGACTTTTGATTTGAGGTTACTGTCAACAAGATCTGGTCAAGTTTTCAAACTTTCGTTTCATTTGCTCCTTATTTAGAGAAAACATTGAAATTAAATTTGCTGGAAAAAAAGAAACTTTTAAAACTTTTCTTTTATACTTCATAAGCTTTTTAGCGATATATAGTTTTCCATGGTTTCTTTGAAAGTAGGGCGCGTAAAACGATTTTCCAAATGTTTTTCCAAAATTTTCCTTGTTTTCTTACATTTCGATGTTTACTGCGCATTTTGTTGCATATTTGTCGTCTTTACATGAAGATCGACCACAGTACAACCTAAGTTTAATTTTTTTTAACGCTAAGCTATCTTTGCGTGATAATGGACTCATTGTCTTCATGAACTTTTCATTTTCTAGCGGGTGTGATTTACATGACAATTACATTACGTGAAAATTGGAATTTCATCACAAGATCGATACCAGTAGAACGAAAGCTTCCTCCTTTAAACGGTAAGCTATCTGTGCGCGATAATCAACTTTTCATGAACTAATATGGAAAACTGATCAGCAGTTTACTCCGCAGTGAGTCTATTTCGGTTTTGCACGTCACACTTTATAATTTCAAATCGACCATATTTCGAATTCGTTCCCTATACTATTCTTTATAACATGTTCAACTCTCCTAACTTAACACCGAGTCACACAACGCGTGACGCTCTCATGAATTAATCGTTTGCCTTTTCTCGAGACGTGAGCTTGGGCCGCCTCTGCTGACATCAGTAAAGGACATTCTGCATAATAAATATGTCTTAAAAAAGGATTGACTTTAGTTTTCGATCACGTGATTGTGGAACCCGGCATCAGTTTCTCAAATTAAACAATGCTTTACAATCTTAACTAATGAGGTTGAAATCCTTAACGGTTTGAAGAAAGCCATTTGACGGCGGGGATATGAAGCATCCGTTCAACGGAAAAGTACGCTTATACTATGTATGCAATAACATTGAAAGTTTTAATTCAATAATATAGAAAGATTTTGTTCCTCTGAGAAAATTAAAACATCTCTCCTCGTGAGCGCGCAGTGTCATGACTTATCTTCTTATGCGAGACTCTGGCGCTTAAACAGACAGAAAAAAAAAAAGATTTGTGATCTTATGCCCGTCTATCGCGTCCTATTTTGGTCAAAATTTTCAACAGTTAGTGGTCATATGATAAACTGCTTATTGACTGAGTTTGGTTGGGCCGGACGGGAAAATATTTGGCTCTCGGTCATGAAGCAAGGACCTCGCTGCGCTCCTACCACTCAATCAATAAGTACACAGTATCATTCGGTTTTGTAAATGACACTTTTACCACTCATGCTGTAATTGAACATGAAAAATGAAAAATGTTATTCTATTTTTAATGGGGAACGTCAAGCTTAAGTGTTGAGTCTTTGAAAAGTTTGATTTACATCACAAGATTGATCACGGTACAACCTAAGTTCTTTTCTTTAAACGGTAACCTATCATTGCCTATCAGTGCCTATCAGTGACTATATTTCGGTTTAGCACGTCACACTTTTCTGACTAATGATGGATTTTAGCGTCCAAAAATGAAACATCTTACTCTGTTTAACCAAAACGTCAGGTTTCAGTGTTCACCCCTTTTGGAACGATTGGATTTGCTTGACGAGATCGATGAGATCGAGAGTACAACTAAAGCTTCTGTCTCGTTGCACCCATGAACTTTTCATTTTCATGTGGGTGTGATTCATAAATTAATGGTTTGTTTTTTCACGAGACGCGAGCCTGATGTCAGCCTCTGCTGAAATCAGTAACGAACATTCCGCGTCTAACTGTTGAAAATTTCAACCTAAATGGGACGCGATAGACAGGCACACCGTCGGGCACACAAAAATATGCAATTGAAACTTTTCCTTTTTGTTTCGATTAGCCCAGAGGGGAGATGGGAATAATCTAAACACACGTGATCTGGATACCTAGAACACTGTGACAGCGGAAGTTCGGAAGGTTGGGAAAAGTGGTTCCTTATTTTTTGTTTCGTTTCGCCTCTTGCTGACAGATTTATTCGATGACAAGAATCGTGATTGACAGTAATTCAATAGATTGATTTAAAAGCGTTAGATTATTATGTTTCAAGTCAGTTTTTCAGCAGAATCGAAGTGAGGAAGAAGTTATTTTGTTATCGTTTTTCTGTCTCTAAATCCGCTTACCTGGAGAATCTGCTAACCCGTAGAGTGAGACTGTTGTAACGACCCGCCACAGAGGTAAGTTTATACTGAAGTTTTTGAATTTAGTTACAAGATAAAGACTTGATTTGCATTTGTTCTAATTGCGAATTATAAATGTATTTCTTTTAGATCGAATAATTATTAAAGCTTGGCTTGATATTATAGCGTTTGTGGTGGTCATTTGATCTAACCAGTTCCGAGTAAGGAGACATTTTTGTTGTTTCATTTTGAAAGCATCAGCCACATTGTCAACATCTTGGTAAGTGCGATTGAAAATCTTTTCTAATCACTCAGTTTTTATCAGCTTTAGTTATTTAGTAACTGTATCGAGGTTAGGCTCTTTGCTGCTTTCTTGATTTTTCTGTTTGCTATTTGTCACGTTTCGAGTGTTAACCCTTCGTTAGAGCGGTTGATGGCGCGATTGAATCGTCACCACAGTGAAATAAATTGGTTCAACGGCGACTTTTTCAAATCTCTGTGGCTTCATACCGTATAATTTATCTGCATTAACTAAGGTTATTGAATATCGTTCAATTTGAGAAGTTGATGATCACAAAACTAAATTCAAACCACTATTTATGGTGTGGACTGTCCAACGCTGATATCATAGGAAATCCGTAGTGCTTCATTACGTGGTTTTCCAGTGGCTATGATCTGCATTAGCTATTAACTTGATTTTGTTTTAGGAGTATTTAACGATCGATTCAGAGATCGCAGTAGATTCGAATTGAATTTCCGTTCTACATGTACACAAGCGTTTCATGGTCGAGATACCATTCTCTTAAATTTTTGGATACTAGCGGCGGGTTCCACAGTACATAATTTTCTAAACGCCGTAATCTGTTTTTTTGTCTGTTCATGCGCCAGAGTCTCGCATAAGAAGATAAGTCATAACGCTGCGCGCTCACGAAGAGAGATGTTTTGATTCAGAGAAACTGAAACTTTCTTAAATTCACTGTTATTACATACATATTATAAGCGTACTTTTCCGTTGATCGGATGCTTCATATCCTTACCGTAAAATTGCTTTCTTCAAACCGTAAGGGTTTTATGCAATATATTCTAGCCTCATTAACTAAGATTTTTCAGCAGTGTTTAGTTTGAAAAACTGACGGTTTCCACAATCACGTGATCAAAAACTAAACTCAATCCTACATCAAGGCATATTCATAATGCAGAATGTTCGTTATTGATTTCAGTAGAGGCTGACATCAGGCTCACCTTTCGAGAAAAAACAAACCATTAATTTATGAATCACACCCATAAGAAAATGAAAAGTTCATGAGTTCAATGAGTCAATTTTCACGCACGGATAGCTTACTGTTTAAAGACAGAAGCTTTAGTTATACTCTCGATCTTATCGATCTCGTCAAGCAAATCCAATCGTTCCAAAAGGGGTGAACACTGAAGCCTGTCGTTTTGGTTAAACAGAGTAAAATGTTTCATTTTTGGACGCTAAAATCCACCATTAGTCAGAAAAGTGTGACGTGCTAAACAGAAATACAGTCACTCAGTTTTTTCAGCAATTCTGGCTTCGATCATGCAAATCACCTCCGCTGGAAATGAAAAGTTCACGAAGACAAGGAGTCGATTGTCACGCAATGATAGGTTGCCGTTTAAAGAAAAAAACTTAGGTTGTACCGTGATCAATCTTGTGATGTAAATCAAACTTTTCAAAGACTCAACACTTAAGCTTGACGTTCCCCATTAAAAATAGAATAACTCTTTTCATTTTTCATTTTTAATTACATCATGAGTGATTAAAGTGTGACGTACAAAACCGAATGATACTGCGTACTTATTGATTGAGTGGTAGGAGCGCAGCGAGGTCCTTGCTTCATGACCGAAAGCCAAAAATTTTCCCGTCCGGCCCAACCAAAATCAGTCAATAGGCAGTTTATCATATGACCACTAACTGTTGAAAATGTCGACCTAAATAGGACGCGATAGACGGGCATACGAGCACAAATCTTTTCTTTTTTCTGTCTGTTTAAGCGCCAGAGTCTCTCATAAAAAGATAAGCAATAGCATTGCGCGTTCACGAGGAGAGATGTTTTAATTTTCTCAGAGGAACTAAAACTCTCTTAAATTCAATGTTATTGCATACGTGGTAAATATAGAGAATCGTTGGCCAGGCTAAAAAAATCGAAAATTCTGATAATTTGCCTGGAAAATACTTTTTGGGAGATATATTCAAAAAAATTATTTTAAAGTTTGAAAAATCAAATGTGTCCGAGGAAATGGGGAAAAACGAAAATACGGGTTTCTACCTTATTAATTATGCAAAAAATACAGTAAAATTGACCAACTTTAGTGTGCGAGTACTGAAGGAGGATGTTTGGTAAGAAATCGGGGGTGTTTTTACTTCAAAGCATAATTAATTTGATTTTTATTTGTGGCATTTTAAGGAGCTTTGGTTTAATTTAAAAATTCACATGATTTTTTAACAAAGTGCTGTCAAACGCTTGTTGCAAAAAGCGAAAAATCGAGCAACTTCAAGCCTTCAAAACGCGTCTTGGTATGTGTGACATCATGTCAAACTACATGCTCGCACGGTCGCATGGTCGTACGACCGTACGACCGTACGACCGTACGACCGTACGACCGTACGACCGTACGACCGTACGACCGTACGACCGTACGACCGTACGACCGTACGACCGTACGACCGTACGACCGTACGACCGTACGACCGTACGACCGTACGACCGTACGACCGTACGACCGTACGACCGTACGACCGTACGACCATGCGACTGTGCGACCGTACGACCGTACGACCGCACAAGGTGCTACTTTTAACATGCGTGGTCAACTGTACCGCGGGCACGCCAACGCCACGACTTTGTCCAGTACTCCAGTGGTCAGTGCACTGGGCTACGAGTTGGACGACCCGGGTTCTAGTCCTGGCCGGGCAAGGTGTTGTGCCCTTGAGACGTGCGGGGAAAAAAATGCGAGTTCCGCTTTTAGGCTTGGCTAAATCTATATATTAGCGTTTAATTCGTTTTTTAAGCCAATGAGTTTTTTGTTTCATTTCTCGTAACTGTCTCGACGAAAAGCAAAATGTTTCAATTGCGTGACAATTGTCAAGTTGGATCAAAGGTGAAGTTGCCGAGTAAAGCGGACACAATCCTTTTTTCGTCAAAACTCCATTCTAAAGCATCCAGTCCTATATATCTCGTTTTATATTACTTGTATAAATTATTTTATGAGTCTATATCGAACAACATCCAGCCGGCCTGATCCTGTCTGACTGCCAAGTGCGGTTCGAAGGGGACTTTTTCATTTCCAGTTTGCGCCTTTAATACGGGGACCGGGGAGCTATGGGGTTGAGTGGGCTGTAGCCCCACCAAGAACAATTTGTTATTATCATTGTTATTTATTTTAATCTTTGTATTAAAAATTTGACAAATTTTTCCTTGGATTGAAACGCGTTTCCGGTGATTTCAGAAGCTCTAGATTTCAAAATTTGCGGGGGGAGCATACCCTAGGACACCCTGTCAGCAGTCTTTCTGTACTAAGAAAGGCGTACTAAGAAACAGACAAAAGGAGGCCCTCCTCGGAGGGGAGGCCCCAGGGCCCTCATAGATAATTATAAGTTGGTGCCAATGAGCTCACACTACGTGGGAACTGCAATAGCTCCTCCGATCCAAAATATGCTCCACGGCCCCCGTTTTATATCAACGTTCATATAAAACTAAATTTTTTGAAGCAGCCTTTTGCCATTTGCCTTTTAAACTGTACTGCAAGAGCAGCATCTACAAGGTCTTCGAGCAGAGCGACGTAAGATGTCTTTTTTTCTATGATCAACCCCAGGTGGTAATGCAAGATTGAAACTCTCGCAAAGGAGTTTTAAGACTGCGAGTTTGAGATTTTTGAGTGTGTTATTCTCGACCATGGGACAGATGTTGTACTGTTGGTAATGAATAGGGTGAGTTACATTTAACTGCTCAAAAATAGACTCCTTAACATTTGACAAATAAAATTCTTCCTCCATAGCAACGAGATCTTGCTAAGTTACAGCTTGTGCGCAGGGGACTGTCTGCTGTTTCACTTTTGCTGCCATTCTGGAAAAAAATGAAGCCCCCCCCCCCAAGGAGAGAAGCAAAGCTACAGAATGACATCGTTTTCTGTTTATGCCCTATGAAAAACCTTGCACGTGTTTACCTTTAAGAAAAAGACCGTGATTGCATCATAGAGAATTATCGCCCGGACTACAACACGGTATAATTGCTACCGTGACATAAGTCCTTTTTATCAAGTTTCATGACAGAAATGTGGCCATTTTTCCGAAAAAGATAAGAGTAAATAGCATAAAAATAGTTGGGCTGTTATCTTGAGGTGAAAAACTTCACAGCAGAAGCTTGCGGTGTTGCGTGGTTTTTATTAATCACATAACTTTTTCCAAGATATCCAAGATATTTCAAAAGGAATATTATCGCAGTTGCAGAAAACGTAACTATTCAACTAAGAATGATGTCGATAATAAACCACTAGTCAACAAAAATGGTGAACTATACAGCGGCCCTTATCTATAGTTAGGTGTAGGTAGCGCTGTTGAAATAGCGAGTCGACAATAACAGTCTTCTGCAATTCAAATTAACAGAAAATTTCGTATCTACGCATCAATTTACAGCCCTCTTCAGCAATGTCTGCGGATTTTCTATTCTATAATTTCATATCACTTCCATATCAAAGAGTTTTTTAACCATCTTTAACTATCTTGTTTACTTTGTAGCTCTCAAGTACGATTTCTACAACTGATTTGCATCATGCAAATTCTTGACCTTCGCCACAGTGCGTTGCAAACTCTTTTATTTTGCTGGCACTTTTCTGAATTACCCAGATGTTTTATTTCATATTATTTTCATATAAGGACCAAACTTTGTGCCAGCATGTAGTTTGATATGATTTCTCAAATGCCAAGATGCTTTTTGAAGGCTTGAAGTTGCTCGATTTTTCGCTTTTTGCAACAAGCGTTTGACAGCACTTTGTTAAAAAATCATGTGAATTTTAAAATTGAACCAAAGCTCCTTAAAATGCCACAAATAAAAATCAAATTAATTATACTTTGAAGTAAAAACACTCTCGATTTCTTACCAAACATCCTCCTTCAGTACTCGCACACTAAAGTTGGTCAATTTTACTGTATTTTTTGCATAATTAATTAGGTAAAAACCCAAATTTTCGTTTTTCCCCATTTTCCCGGACACATTTGATTTTTCAAACTTCGAAATTTTTTTTTGAACATATCTCCCTAAAAGGGTTTTCCAGGCAAATAATCAGAATTTTCGATTTTTTTCGCCTGGCCAGCGATTCATGATATTTACAGTCATGGGCTCTTAAGCATTGTTTAATTTGAGAAACTGATGTCGGGTTTCCACAATCACGTGATCGAAAACTTAAATCAATCCTATATTAAGACATATTTATCATGCAGAATGTCCTTTACTGATGTCAGCAGAGGCGGTCCAAGCTCACGTCTCGAGAAAAAGCAAACGATTAATTCATGAGAGCGTCACGCGTTGTGTGACTCGCTGTTAAGTTTGGAGAGTTGAACACGTCAGAAAGAATAGTATGGTCGATTTGAAGTTATAAAAGTGTGACGTGCAAAACCGAAATCGATTCACTGCGGAGTAAACTGCTGATCAGTTTTCCATATTAGTTCATGAAAAGTTGATTATTGCGCACAGATAGCTTACCGTTTAAAGGAAGAAGCTTTCGTTCTACTGGTATCGATCTTGTGATGAAATTTCAATTTTGGAAAGGGATGGACACAGAAGCCTGACGTTTCCTGTTAAAAAAGAATGAAATAAGTTTTTTTGACATGTTCAATTCCATCATTGGTTATAAAAGTGTGACGTACAAAACTTGTTCTGTCACACGTGTCACGTGTCACGCGTCTAGCGTCACAAACACAGTTAAGCATTGTACTTCATCGTAAGGTATTAGGGTGTGGAGTTTTCCATGTGATTGTCGGGGATTGTAATTGTCGTGCTCGCCGGTGAAAACGCTTTCTCGTTTCACCACGAAATTTACTTTGAATAAATCTGGTTACACTGCTGATGAAGGACCTAAGTCTCGTTTGTTATGGGGAGCAAGCTAGTGGATCAGGGTCCGAAGGATCAGAACAAAACCGAAATTCATTCGTTTGAATTGGAACACTTAAATCTTCTGAGTAAATGCTGATTCACTCTTCATATCTCCCTCTCATTAATTCTCCCTTAGTATTCGAATTCCGTTTTGAATTTTCGACAGTCGCATGAAAACTGGGAAGTTTAACTCTCACCATCTTCTGCAAGATTAGAGGTACATTTCTAATTTTAACATTTTGTGAAATGAGAATCATTAGTTCACGTCTCCTACATAATGAATCACTTTAGGGAAAAAAAGACATACCATTTTGATCTTTTTCTCGATCGTCTCTGATAATTGATCAGTTGCTATTCTCAGTGGTTTTGTTGAATACTTTGGATCACAGTTTTAATTTTTTCAAATCAAATATTGGCGGTAACAGTGTTTGATTGAGGGTCTTAAGAAGGTTAACCGTGAGCCATAAAACGCCCAAAAAATTTAACTGTTAAGCGTAAAAATTGTGTAATTTTAACTGTTAGTCGTGAACAAAATTAAACTCAAAAAAAATTTCTGGTAACAACTCATGCATGGAATGATGTTAACCATTAGTCGTAAAATAGGCAAAATTTTAACCGTTAGCCGTAAAAGCCATCACCCCATTAAGACCCTCGTTCTACTACAGTGAGCCCATAATTCTCAAAAGCGACTTGTTTGGCTTTGACCGTGTAGCCATGGAAAATGAATTTCCCCGAATTTGGAGAAATCAGGTAATAGGGACCTTAAGCAAACCACGACGGCGACGGCAACGAGGACATGGAAAAACAAAAGATCTAATTGGCAGAACAATAGCTTAGCACGTGCGTTTGAAAACTTTGTACATTTCTTTGCCGTCCTATGCAAAACAACAACGTGAAATCACCACAACTTGCGTCGTCTGCGAACCGAAACCGAGACGGCAAATTATTTTAATTTCCATTTGGAACTCAACGCTTCTCTTATCACGTTATGCTGAAGTAGAGGTGTGGTGCCGTATGAGACGGTAAACACATGCGGCCATTTTTTAAATTTAATTAAAGGCAGAATTTATTTTTTTTAATCGAAGTCTTCCTGGGCGTTGCCATCGTGACTGCTTAAGGTCCCTGATGTTGACGTCAATACTAAATTAAACGGGAAGCAAGCTTGTCAAGCTTGCAATAGCTCATTGTTTGTTACTTTTCGATAAGAAGGAAGAACCTAAGCCATATTGAATTTTTATCATTCAAATAATCGCTCATTCCAATGGCAATTTTCTTGAAATTGCCCGAGGAAAAGAGAAAACAAAATATCCGTGCCTTGCAGATACGCGGATCCCACAACGTAACTGTCGTCCAGTCTATTTCTTCCACTTCTCGCCTGTTCCCAAAAGAAATATGTTGAACTATTGATTATGACTATTACTTTTCTACTGAAAAGTCAAGCAAAGTCAAGCTACTCTCTCTGATGTCATTTACTTGTTGCCATATTTCAGTCTCTGGATTAACGCCTTCAAATGGAAGACCAATGATGTAGTTTTTTTCGAGCAAGTTACCCGAGCCACTCCGACCGTTTTTTTTTTTTTTTAGTCTTTTCCCCCCTCCCCCGCCCCCTACCACCTACTCTTCACTCCCTACCCCCACCCCTCTCCTTATTTTTGACTGTCGACCGCCCCCTTGGTATAAATTTTTCCTCTCCCCAGCCTTCCGCTGCCATTAAAATCAAAGATGGCGGCCATAATATTCGTTATGAAATTACTTAGCATTTGCTAGCCTAAATTACGCCTGCTCTGCAGGTTAGGTTCTGCGGTACATATTTTTCTTAAGGCCGTAATCTGTTTCTTTGTCTGTTAAAACGCCAGAGTCTCACATAAGAAGACAAGTCATGACGCTGCGCGCTCACCAAGAGAGATGTTTTAATTTTCTCAGAGAAACTGAAACTTTCTTAAATTCACTGTTTTTACATACACAGTATAAGCGTCTTTTCCGTTGAACGGATGCTTCATATCTCCACCGTTAAATGGCTTTCTTCAAACCTTTATGGTTTTATACAATATATTTCAACCTCATTAGCTAAGATTGTTCAGCATTGTTTAATTTTAGAAACCGATGGTTTCTACAATCACGTGGCCAAAAACTAAAATGAATCCTATATCAAGACATATTTATAATGCGGACTGTCCTTTACTACTGTCAGAGGATATTCGCGGTGTTACAGTTCGTGGTTTTCCGGTGTCCATAATTTTCTTTAGTAATTCACGTGACCTTGTTCGCTTTTTGTGAAAGTACTAAGGTCTCGCATAAGAAGAGAGGTCAGTCTATGACCGCGTGCTCACGAAGGAAGATGTCATAGTTCTCTGTGAGGAACCGGAGGAAGTGTAACTGATCACTGCGCTTACTTTTCAGATGTAATTAGTTTACGAAGCCCAGCCGTTAAATTAGTTGAGAAGTATTGTGAGGCTTTCAAATGAGCTCCAACAACATTCCCTTTGAAATCTAAATATTTTGTCATTGCGATTTCACAAACTCATAATTAAATCCTTTTATAAATGTGGGAGAAGGGAGATTGCAATCTTTTTACTTCCATCACGTCATCAGGTTACTGGTAAAATGACAACCAAAACATTTCTCTATCTCTTATACGGTCAAAAACGTGCAGAACAGTATCATATGGTTTTAAAGTTAGTCAAGATGTTTTTAGGGGAAAAGTGCAAAATGTTTTTGTCGTTTCACTTTCAGAAGTATCAGCTGCGACATTGATAATTTTGTATTGTTTTGTTAGAATAACTTTACCGTAACTTAAGCTTTAACTTTACGGTTACTTGAGGTATAAGTAACCTTTTAATTCCAAAGGCAATTGCTAATTACTAATTTGTCCTGTCCTTTCCTGATACTATTAAGTCATGGCATGTTGTGCGAAGATTGGCACCAGAGTGAAATGAATTCGTCGCAAAGCTTTGTGGCCTCACAAATTGTTTATCATTCTCATCAGCTAAGAATAGATTCGTTTTCAGTGACATTAATCTGATAAGTGAGCTCGTTACTTGGTAATAGCTTGCGACAACAATATTTTGCTACAACTCATGGAATAATGTTATCTGTCAGCCGTTAAATGGCCAAACTTTTAGCCGTTAGCCGTAAAAGCCATCACCCCATTGAGACCCTCCTTCCATTACAGTGAGCCCATCGTTCTCAAATGCGACTTGTTTGGCTTTGACCGTGTAAACTTGGAAAAAGAAATTTTCCGAATCTCGAGAAATCACGTAATGTTGATATCAATACTAAATTAAACGGGAAGCAAGCTTGTCAAGCTTGCAATTCTTTGTTATTTTTCGAAGACAAGGGAGAACCTTAGTCATATATAATTTTCATCTTTCACATAATCGCTCGGTGCTAGTGCCCTCTAGTTGCAAGTTTCTCGCAATTGTCTGAGGAAAAGAGGAAACAAAAATGTTAAATCAGCGCGAATTGCCGTTGGGAGTTTTCAGGAGAGTGCATACGGGATGCGGGGATCCTACAACGTAACTGTAGTTCAGTCCATTTCCCCCACCTCTCTCCCCTCCTCAAAAGAAATATGAATAACTATTTGCAATAACTATTGATTATTACTGAGAGTCAAGCTACCTCACTCTCTCTGTAATGTAATTTTCTTGTTGCCATATTTCAGTAACTGGATGAACGCCTTCAAAGGTAACACCAGTGATGTGGTTAATTTCGAGCAGATTACAGATCCACTGCGTCCTTTTCTTTTTTAATTTTTTATTATTTTTTATTAGTATTATTATAATAGTTACTATTTTTGTCTTCGATGCAAATCACACCCGCAAGAAAATGAAAAGTTTATGAGCACAATGGGTGAATTTCCACCCATAAGAAGCTTATTGTTTAAAGACAGAAGCTTTAGTTGTACTCTCGATCTGATCGATCTCGTGTTGCAAATCCAACCGGTCCAAAAGAGATGAATACTGAAGCCTGACGTTTCCCGTTAAACAGAGCAAGATGTTTCATTTTTGGATGCTCAAATCCATCATCGGTTAGAAAGTGTGACGTGCCAAACCGAAATACAGTCACTTAGTTTTTCTTTTTCAGTATTTTTGGCTTCGATCACGCAAATCACACCCGCTAGAAAAATGAAAAGTTCACCGTGACCGTGACCGTGACAGTGTCTTCGGAAAACAAGGAGTCGATTGTCGCGCAAAGATAGCTTACCCTCTTAAGAGAGAAACAAGTTTCACCGAATGTGATCCGTTGATGTGTTCCAGTTGTACTTATCCACGCGTCTTCTTCACTTATTATTTTTTGTTTTAATTCGATATTATGAATTCTAACACTTTCAGCTTTATACAAAAAGTTTCCAGCCCGTTTTGGTAACTTCATATATGGGTTCCTGTTTGTAGTGACTTATCGTGAATCCAGAGTCATTCTGTTAACTTTTGTTATTAAAATAACGTTTCCCTTATAACAGGAGAGGATGGCAATGGAAATCTAACGACAGAAGCCATGATAGCTTTCATGAACATCGCCTTTCTAGTTGCCCTGTTCCTGCTCAATTCAGATCGCATTCAGAAAGCCATTGAGATATGCAGCGAATGTTTGATTTTGCTAAATAACACCGATCAAAACAGCAAAGACCAATTTAAAACACTACTGCTACAATTTTACAGCGCCTTCAATTTACTTCTTTTCAAGGCTTATCGTCGTATCTCTGACTACATAAGTGCGGAAAGATACGGAAGGAAACTGCTTGTCTTATACAGCGAGTCTGGTGACTTAGAAAGAGAAGGAGATATAAGCTTAGCTCTTGCAGAGATTGTTGAGAGTCAAAACAGGTTTACAGATGCCAGACAACTTTACGTAAAAGCAGTTAATAGCAAGAGATTAACTGGTGAACAAATTGGCGAAGCAAGCGCCTGCGCAAGATTCGGAATTATGCTTCATAAACTTGGCGAGAACCTAAAAGCGAAGGAGCATGTTGAGAGAGCCCTTGCCATAGCAACCGAAATTGGCGACAAAGAAGGAGAAGCTTCCTGTTGCGAAAACCTAGGAACGTTGCTTCAGTTACTCGGGGAATGCGACAAGGCTAAACAGTATTTCAAAAAAGCGCTTCTCATCAGAACTGAAATTGGCGACAGAAAAGGAGAGGCAACTGACTATGGAAACCTAGGAACTGTGTTTCACTCTCTCGGGCAATACGAAAAGGCTATAGAGAATCTCCGAAAAGCGCTTGTCATAAAATCTGAAATTGGCGACAGAAAAGGAGAGGCATCATGCTATGGAAACCTGGGAACTGTGTTTCACTCGCTCGGGCAATGCGACAAGGCTATAGAGTATCTCCAAAAAGCGCTCGTCATCAGAACTGAAATTGGCGACAGAAGAGGAGAAGCATTTTGTTATGGAAACTTAGGAACTGTGTTTCAGTCGCTCGGGCAATACGACAAGGCTAAAGAGTATCTCCAAAAAGCACTTGTCATCAGAACTAAAATTGGCGACAGGGAAGGAGAGGCAACTGACTACAGAAACCTAGGAACTGTGTTTCATTCTCTCGGGCAATATGACAAGACCAAAGAGTATCTCCAAAAAGCGCTTGTCATCACAACTGAAATTGGCGACAGAAGAGGAGAAGCATCATGTTATGGAAACCTAGGAAATGTGTTTCAGTCGCTCGGGCAATATGACTTGGCTAAGGAGTATCTCCAAGAAGCCCTCGCCATCAGAAGTGAAATTGGCGACATAAGAGGAAAAGCATCATGTTATGGAAACCTAGGAACTGTGTTTCAGTCGCTCGGGCAATACGACAAGGCTAAAGAGTATCTCCAAAAAGCGCTTGTCATCAGAACTGAAATTGGCGACAGAAGAGGAGAAGCATCATGTTATGGAAACCTGGGAATTGTATTTCAGTCGCTCGGGCATTATGACATGGCTAACGAGTATCTCCAAAAAGCGCTCGTCACCAGAGCTAAAATTGGCGACAGGGAAGGAGAAGCAACTGACTACGGAAATCTTGGTACTGTGTTTCAGTCGCTCGGGCAATACGACAAGGCTAAAGAGTATCTCCAAGAAGCCCTCGCCATCAGAACTGAAATTGGCGACAGAAGAGGAGAAGCATCATGTTATGGAAACCTAGCAACTGTGTTTCAGTCGCTCGGGCAATACGACAAGGCTAAAGAGTATCTCCAAAAAGCGCTTGTCATCACAACTGAAATTGGCGACAGAAGAGGAAAAGCATCATGTTATGGAAACCTAGGAAATGTGTTTCAGTCGCTCGGGCAATACGACAAGGCTAAAGAGTATCTTCAAGAAGCCCTCGCCATCAGAACTGAAATTGGCGACAGAAGAGGAAAAGCATCATGTTATGGAAACCTAGGAACTGTATTTCAGTCGCTCGGGCAATACGACAAGGCTAAAGAGTATCTCCAAAAAGCGCTTGTCATCACAACTGAAATTGGCGACAGAAGAGGAGAAGCATCATGTTATGGAAACCTAGGAATTGTATTTCAGTCGCTCGGGCATTATGACATGGCTAACGAGTATCTCCAAAAAGCGCTCGTCACCAGAGCTAAAATTGGCGACAGGGAAGGAGAAGCAACTGACTACGGAAATCTTGGTACTGTGTTTCAGTCGCTCGGGCAATACGACAAGGCTAAAGAGTATCTTCAAGAAGCCCTCGCCATCAGAACTGAAATTGGCGACAGAGAAGGAGAGGCAACTGACTACGGAAACCTAGGAACTGTGTTTCAGTCGCTCGGGCAATACGACAAGGCTAAAGAGTATCTCCAAAAAGCGCTTGTCATCACAACTGAAATTGGCGACAGAAGAGGAAAAGCATCATGTTATGGAAACCTAGGAACTGTATTTCAGTCGCTCGGGCAATACGACAAGGCTAAAGAGTATCTCCAAAAAGCCCTCGCCATCAGAACTGAAATTGGCGACAGAAGAGGAGAAGCATCATGTTATGGAAACCTAGGAACTGTGTTTCAGTCGCTCAGGCAATACGACAAGGCTAAAGAGTATCTCCAAAAAGCGCTTGTCATCACAACTGAAATTGGCGACAGAAGAGGAGAAGCATCATGTAATGGAAACCTAGGAACTGTGTTTCAGTCGCTCGGGCAATACGACATGGCTAACGAGTATCTCCAAAAAGCGCTTGTCATCAGAACTAAAATTGGCGACAGAGAAGGAGAGGCAACTGACTACGGAAACCTAGGAACTGTGTTTCAGTCGCTCGGGCAATACGACAAGGCTAAGGAGTATCTCCAAGAAGCCCTCGCCATCAGAACTGAAATTGGCGACATAAGAGGAAAAGCATCATGTTATGGAAACCTAGGAACTGTGTTTCAGTCGCTCGGGCAATACGACAAGGCTAAAGAGTATCTCCAAAAAGCGCTTGTCATCAGAACTGAAATTGGCGACAGAAGAGGAGAAGCATCATGTTATGGAAACCTAGGAACTGTGTTTCAGTCGCTCGGGCAATACGACAAGGCTAAAGAGCATCTCCACAAAGCGCTCGTTATCAGAACTGAAATTGGTGATAAGGAAGGGGAGGCAGCAGATCTTGCAAACCTTGGAGTTGTGTCTAGAACTGTTGGAGATTATGAAGCTTCGGAAGTATGCTTGGAGAAAGCTTTATCCATATCTAGAGATATTGGAGACAGAAGAAAAGAGTTCCAAATCCTTCAAGAGCACGCTATTTTGTATTTATTTCAAAATAAACTCAAAGACTCCCTTTTGTGTCTTCACCTGTGCATTGAAAAGTATGAGGAGCTGAGATCTTTCTTGGGCGCCAGTGATCAGTTCAGAACATCATTTCTGGAGGACTCAGGAACATTTACCCACAAGCTGCTTTCTAAGTTGCTTTGTGCCACCGGAAATTCTCGGGATGCTCTTTACGTTGAGGAGTTGGTTCGAGCCAGAGGCCTATCATACTTGATGACAGAGAAGTACTCGGTTGAAACGCACATCTCTGCTAATCCACAATCTTGGTTTGGCATTGAAGACATCTCTAGAAAGGAAGACAACTGTACTTGTCTGTACATTTCTTATTTTCAAAATGATTTGCATTTGTGGATCTTGAAAACAAGTGGAGTCCTTCACTTTAAAAGAATATCTGTGGAAGAGAATCTAGTTCAGGCTGGGTTGCCCAAAGATTTGCCTTTAAGTAAATTTTTGGCAGATTGTTTGCAACCTCTCTCCCTCGGGCAAAAGAGCTCAGCAAGATTGCGACTCGTGGAGGAACACGAGGACAAGAACGAAGGAGTCATTTCAAGTCTATCTTTGTGTTACAAAATGTTTATTGCCCCCGTTTATGATTTGCTTGAGGAGCCTGAAGTCATAATCGTCCCTGACCGCTGTTTGTACCAAGTTCCGTTTGCTGCTCTCCGTGAAAAGGAGGGGGCCCAATACCTGTCGGAGACTCATAGGATCCGTGTCATTCCTTCTTTGACAACACTCAAGATCATTCAAGATAGTCCAGAGGATTATCACAGCAACACTGGTGCCTTGATTATAGGCAATCCCAAGGTTGATGGGCTGCAACCATTGCCAGGTGCAAGAAAGGAAGCGGAGATGATCGGACGACTGGTGGGTGTTCCGCCTCTACTAGAAGAGGAAGCAACAAAGCAGGCGGTACTTGAGCGGATAAGTTCAGTGAGCCTGATACATTTTGCTGCCCATTGTAACGCCGAGAGGGGAGAAATTGCCCTCTCTCCCATTCCTGCTCCTAACGGTCGAAACGCTATCCTACCACAGGAAGCTTACATGTTGACGATGGCTGATGTCTCACGAGTAAAAATCAGAGCTAAACTGGTGGTGCTTAGCTGCTCTCACAGTGGAAGTGGACAGATGAGAGCCGAGGAAGTTATAGGAATTGCCCGCGCGTTCTTAGGATCCGGTGCTCGCTCTGTGTTGGTTGCGCTATGGACCATTTCAGACTCAGCAACAGAGCAGCTGATGAGTCGGTTCTACAAACACCTTGTTGAAGGAGAAAGTGCCGGTGAATCCCTTCATCAGGCCATGAAGTGGATGAGAAAAAACGGCTTTACCAAAGTGTCTGAGTGGGCTTCGTTTACGCTGATTGGAGATGATGTGAGGCTCGAGTTTGGCAAGCAGAGGTAAGACTCGGTGAGGACAGGTATTTCATAAATTAAAGTTAAATTAGATGTGAAGGTGGCTTTGACTTACTGGTCGCTGACTGTCGGCGGTGATCCTTTGTCACCTTGAAAATCAAAGTTGGTTTTATACCCTTTTTTTTGTTTCTTTCAAAAAATAACAATTTATTCTTCCTGTTGGGTGTAAAATATAGAATCTCGAAAGGGCCTCTCTGCCAATCAGATGCAAGTGTACATTTGCCTACGTATTACGCCTGGTAGAACTGTATTTTCTTTATTTAAGAAATGTTGATAAAGTTATTTATAATTGTTTTTTTTTACGTTTGTTACAGGAAAGAAGATGAGAATAGCTCGAAGGAAACAGACCTTAGAGACTTTTCGACGGATAACCAAATATAATAAGTAGAGAAAATACTCTATCCGTTATTTTATTGTGTAATTAAGGAAAGGGCAACCTCAAATTAAGGACATTAATTTCAATTTTTTACATTCTCTTTTCCGATCTTCTCAGAAGGAGGTATTGGTTACGTATCCGAGAATATTTTTTCTGCACAAAAATTGTCTTATCCGGCCGATATAATTAGCACGAAACATTATTGACTTAGGGCTCTTAAGCAAAGTGAAATCAGCAAAGTTAAAACAGTAGTTTAAGCATCAAAAACGAACCAGTTAAGTCTTACAGGGTTTTCTTACAAAGCCTTTTGTTATAGGTTTCGTTAACAGAATCCTAAATTTTTTTATTTAAAATCTTTACGAAAAGCTTTTCTTTTGGTCAGTTCCAGTTCTACTTCTGAGTGCTTAAAAGATTGGAAAAAAAATTCATGGATTTCCAAATAGAACCATCGAAAAAGCTTTCAAGGTCAAAAACTTAATCAGTATCAAGTGGAAAAATTACGGCAGCAATATTTTGAAACTGGTTCAACAAGTCACTTAGGCATTGTAATGTTTGAGTTAAAGTATGTTTGCATAGTGATTTAATTGTTTTTAATTCAGATCATTGTCAAAATGTTGTTCAGGGAATCAAAATATTCTTGTTTTTTAGCACACTTTATACAATTTTTGGCAAAGTTTCTAAAGGGATTATGTAGTAATTTCAAAGACGCTAAAATAAAAGACGGCTTGAGAGAAATCTTAGAAAATATCGTGAGCGTTTGTTTTAACCAGGTTACAGAGTAAAACAGATAGCACTGTTGTTCACTGTTAAGGCGGCAAGGTGGTGGGATAAATGATGCAAGTGGTAGGAGTGTCTGCATGCGGTCCACGCATGTGCGCATGAGGAATTCTCATTCCTACCCCAACCTACACGTCCCACCCCCCTCCCTCCTCCACTTCGCTCTGCTTCAAAAAGGAAATTAAAGAGATGAATTCTTCCTGCGTTTGTTTGGAAACCTTTCCGTGAGCTATGTTTCAAACCACCGACCCCTTCGTATCGTGTACGGTCAATACGGAAGACAGTTCTCAGAATCCTGATTAACCGACCTCGCGATGTTGAGTCATTGGGTGCTATAGAGACTAATCTTTACATAGAAGTAAAACATCAAATAAAAGAACCATTGAAGGTGCGTTGGCCCTGTACGAGAAAATTAAGATTTAGCAAAATTTAGAAGTCATTTTGAAATTTTGTAAGCGACCAGCTTTTGTTTCTGTTGTGGTAGAAAAAGTTTTTAAAACATTTGACAATAATTTCATGGGGCTCACCTCGCCGCATCGTCGGCAATTTTCGTCAGTCAGAGTCAAGACAGGCCAAGCTAAGTGACATTGCCCTCCCGTAAAATAACTTTCCAAAGAATAAATGTGGCGAGCGTGAGCAAATGCAAATTTTTTCATTACTGTGATAAAAGGACAATGACGTACTTTATTAGATATTTACGTTATCAAACTGTTGATTCTGACAGGGTGAGCCTAACTTTTCTGTCGAGGTCGACGTGACTTCAAATTAAAAGCGTTTTTTGACGGAACAAACTGAGAAGGTAAAAACTTTTATTTATCTCCCACGCGTTTGGTGGGAGATAAATGCAGGGAGGGGGAGGGTGGTCCATTTCACCCCCGGAAAAAAACAAAACAGAAACCAGTTTGTCTTTTTGAGTTTTGGGGTAGACCCTTGAAACCGGCAAAGTTTCATTGGAATCAGTGAGATGGCACGTAGCAAGACTGCCTGGTGCTCTCGTGGACACACTCTTAATCATCAAATCACCAAAGGCTAGTAGCAACATCCATGTTGATGTGCAAAGCAGCCTCAGGCATGACAGAATTTATCTTGCTTTATTTGATAGAATAGCCAAACAGAATTAGATATTTTACTTATAAATCAAGTTGAAGGAGTTCTTTTCTGTGGATAAATAAAGTTATCAATCAGTCATTCAATCGGCTGCTCGCTACCACCCTCCCGACCCCCCTTATGTCGTACTGAAGTGCCCCAGTATACCTTTTGTTAAAGAAAAATTCACATTTCTCTTCACTTGCACACAATTGAA
Organism: Pocillopora verrucosa; assembly: GCF_036669915.1. Taxonomy (NCBI): domain Eukaryota; kingdom Metazoa; phylum Cnidaria; class Anthozoa; order Scleractinia; family Pocilloporidae; genus Pocillopora; species Pocillopora verrucosa. Next base: position 6,996,360 of record NC_089313.1, on the reverse strand, counting down.
CTTTCTTGTGCCTATCAAGAAATTAAAATTTTGAAGATAAAATAGTATTTGATAGGTAACAGGTGTAACAGATGATGTCGTTCCCTAGTCTCGTACCCACTGTGTAACTGATATAAAGGCTTGGCCGGCCGCACAAGGCCTGGGTACGAGACAAGTTGCCTTCCTGGACGGTCGCACCAAGTTCCGTCGCCTCGAAACATGGTTGCGTCACCTCAAACTTTAAGTTACGTTACCCCCAACTTGAAGTTCCTCAGTAATCGGGCAAAAATATCCGCTCGCGCAAGTTCCTAACTTAGAGCGGCTCCATCTTTGATTATAATTAAACTGAACACTTTGATTTTAATTAGAAAAAACTGATTCTTTCATCACTCGCTCCAATCCTTCTGGAGCGCTGTAATCTTAAAAAGGATAATTCTTCGATCACCGATGCAAATAAAAGCTCGATAATCAAATAACAATAGATGTTATTTAGCACAGTCTAATAAGGGGGAATGTTTAGCTTGTACAGTGGATAGTTGTACCAATTTGTAATACTATCGTTGTTTTTCTCTGTTTCATGCAATGGAGTACTGTCGTCAGCATACAGCTTCACAGGCATTTTGGTACCATAATAGACGTTGTCTTGGAGCACGTGATGTTGAGAAAGATCGCCATTGGTCAGCCAGATACATATGTAATTAGTGGGGTCGCTTACTCCAAGGATCTCAAATACATTAGCGGAGTAAGTGATGTTCCAATCTATTCCAATATCATGGGGCTCGTAATAATAGATACCACTTGTGAGATGACCAGGATTGGTTCGTTGCACGATGTGATTTCTGTAGATGACAACGTTCTTCAAACCATTAAAGAGACATGGATTGATTGTTCTGTGAGTATACAAAAAAATACCTGTGTCGTCGAGGTAATTACGGGCAACCAATAGATTTTTTCCATTTCGAGCTTTAATGCCCCCTGAATAATCCGCTGGCCAGCCTCTGACGTAATTACTTACAACTTCCATCATATTGAAGCCTTTGAGGTACATCACGTGGTCTCGGAAACGACCTGTGTTTGGGCTTCCGTTGAAGATATTTTTCACGATTCTCATCCTTTCGTCGCACGCTTCATAACAACAACTTTGAAAGAAGCCTTGATCAGATTCCAGATTGTAATGAGTCATAAGGAATTCTAATTTTTGTTTTTGATCTCGCCAGTACCATGCTGGCTCAACTTTGGTGGCTAACCAGCCTATCTTGCCTAAATCCAGCCCACATATGTTTTCTCTCACCTCTACACCCACAGTGAAGGTAAATTTTGAAGCAACTCCATACGCATTAGAATCGCGCAAAAAGATGTTTCTGTACACATTACTGTTTCTAAGGTCCATCATTTCCAACTGCTCCCTCTCAGCGTTTCTCGGAGTTGGCCTTCCGGATGAAAAGAATACACAGCTGTTTATGGTAACGTTACTCATAGCTGTTGGTCCAGGGACTTCTCGATTGACTCCACCGTCAAAATTCACACGAATTCCGTCGAAGTACACATTATTCAATGAAACCGATTTCACTGGTGAAGCATTGTAAACTTGAAAAACATAAGGAGTTGAGGACTTGATAACTGCGATACCGCTCTGTGTTCCGTGAAGTTCCACCGGGCCAGGGATGGCGATATTACTGCTTACTAGGTATTCACCTCGAGGGAAGAATACCTTATTATTTTTGGAACTTGCAGCGTGATTAACGATGGCCTGAATGGCAGACGTGTCGTCCGAGATTCCATCCCCAACAGCAGCAGTTAAGAATCTGCCAGGATGCTTCACGTTTGTCATTCCAGCGGGTATGTTCTCTGGTTCCGACGCTAAATAGTTTGGACGTAGTAGAAAAAACTCTCCATCATCGACTTCACTCGATTTCTGTTTGATAACGTATTGCCGCTCTCCCTCGCGTCCAAAAAATGTGTTCTGTGCCGTGCTTTCTCTACCAAATGCCTTTCGGGCACAACTTATCCCCATCCTTAAACAAAACAAATCAACATTGCATTAGGATTCATCGTTTGGCCAAACAAAGCAATTACCATATCTTACGCATCAACCGAACTCGGGTAAACCCCAGGATTTTTCACGAAAACAAGAGATTCGCACGGGAACCAACGGGCGTACAAATACTTTGCCGATGTTTCACTCGCCCTGAATTTAATGAAAAGGAAACAACTCTGATAACAAAAAGAGTACCGGTGAGTTAAATAGTTGCATGGAAGTTGCTAGCAAAAACAACAAAACTTTGGATCTAGCTTTCACTTGCATGTTCCAGGTTCCATAAACGGCAAATGATTTAGAGAAACCTTTAGTTACACGCCTGAAGCATTTTCTAAGAAATCGAGTGATTAAACTCTTCGGATAATCAGATTCGGAGCTGGGAAAAATTTTGGCAAAAATTGCAATGACGTGACATATTCGTTGATTTCACAATTTTCAACAAGATTTTGGCATGCCATTGCCTTTGGCAGAAATTTATGCGCAAACCGTTTTTGGTAAGCTTAAGTACATTGAATAGCCAGCTTTAAAAATCATCGGGCAGATGTGTGATAAGACGAAACAATAGCACAAACAATAACTTTTGCGCGGCCTTTGTTTTTTAGCAGGGTAATTTAGCATTATCAACTGAGTTGTTACGTAAATTGGCCACCGTAAAGAGTTTAAAAGCTGACGTTTCGAGCGTAAGCCCTTCGTCAGAGGGATTGGAGGAACTGTGGATTGTGTATGGGTTTAAAAAATGTTTGTGCAGAAAATGGAGCTACGCTATATTAGTGGGAATGTGGTGACGGGAAAACAACTTTTCAAAAAATTAGTTAAATGAAAAGCGCTAGTTGATACCGCGGGGATTAAGAGTGCCGATTCGAAAGATAAATTTGCACGAAGGGCTAACGCTCGAAATATCAGCTTTTAAACTCTTTACGGTGGCCAATTTACGTTCTCAAGTCAATTGATAATACGTAATTACCCTGTTACACTCTCCCACCGACGTAGCACACATCAGTTCTTTAGAAACTTACCCCCTTTATTCCTTTGTCTCTTAACCCAGCCCTGATAAGTTAATGAGCTATGCCATTATTCCCCGAGGGAAGTGGCACAAAATCACGACCAATTAAAACCATCTCGTGTACGCCTCGCTGCTTCTATTACAGATCTAGAATTTTTTCGCTACTGCAAGTAAATGTCTCGAGAACAATAGGCATTTTGCATGCGCGATGGAATGCTTTCCATTTTAAATCACATCATTTCTATTGACACTCACCCAAGCTCGAAGATCACACTCACAAACAAAACCACTTCTGGTCCTCTCATCATGTGAAAGTGCTCGACAAAAGACAAACACTTTTCAGTGTTCCTAACAACACGACTTTAGACTCGTTACTTAAACTGCAAACGCGTAAGCTTGGCCTGATGGTCACTTCAAAGAGGTCTTCAAATGCAGAACAGAACAGGAACATTCCATGCTGTGATATATCTCACTGGCATGTGCAACATCTAATAGTAATGTATCGTTTCCCCAGTGTTACACAGGCAAAGCGTACTTGGATCGGTCGCAGTAAAACGGGGAGAATTAACTCGATAAAAATCGTCTCGCGAACTGAATAGGTACTCGATTTATGATAATTACGTGAATCGTTTCAATTAAGACTCTTTTGAGAAACAATAGTACTTGGCAGGTATTGAAGACAGGGACAATCCTGGATTTCTCCTGGGAGAGGGTGCACCACAAAGGAATACTATAATTTACGGGTGACGTAAACGAATTTTCCAAGCGAACATAGAAGAAGGGTCATGATTGGGCAATAACATAATGAGAACTACTGTGAATTCATACAACTTTTATAGTGCTTAACATAAAGTCATCACAAATGCGTTGATTAACATTTCATTTTAGCTTTATGGAGATATTCATACCAAGTTGTAAGGATTAAAATATTTGTTGCTTAGATTTGGGGCATTTTCAAAGAGAATCAGAACCTGCAACTTTCAAGAAATTTTCACCCCCGCCTCCCCTTCGGCGACGTTTTTCGCAGCTGGCTCTTTCGTACCCAGCTGCTTATTGCCTCGGCCACAATTTTTTCCCATAACTTAGCCACCCCAGACAATTAGCGGCATAAGTAATGAACGAGGATGGTTTGCTATTCATGTTTGATCTCTCATCAATGTCTTTGACACCTCGGAAATACAACACTGATACAAGATTTAGCGGTTATCGTAGGTCATGAATCACTCATATAATACGGGAAAACTGTATCGAGCCCATATCAGGTCTTACAAGTACATATCACGTAAGAAAGAACGAGAGTGTGAACGCCGGACGACATGAGCAAATCATAAATCACGCATTCCTTCCGGTGGTAACCGAGTTATCGAGAAAAAGTTGGCCAAGAGTAAAAAGATAATAAAAATGATTTAAAAAACAGGTTTTGATAGTGGTAAAAGAAAGAGTAATCAAATTTCCTTTCGTCTAGGGGACTTGGCAAACTATGCGAGGCCGGGGATATTTTCTGTACGCTTGAGAGTTGGCTCGTTTGGAAAGTTATCCAGCCCGTCCGAGCTTTGGTGGCAGTGATCGTCAATTACCCATAAAAACATCTAAAGCGATTCGATTCAAGCCAAGCTTAAGTCGATTCGATACTTATCGACAAAGTCGATAAGATACGCGCAGAACCATCGATTTCGATACAAAGTAAGGGACAAATTTGGAGGTTTTCATTCGTCCACGGTGAATGAGACCAAACTGAGTGAAACGCACAGCACGTGCCATGCGGAAAATTCTCGTTCGACCCATGGTATCGAGGTATAAGCTGGTTTAAAGTTGATTGGCTTTGAAATATTTGAAAGAAAGCGCCAATGGCTGAAAGCACCAAAGACGTCGGTGAAATAACCTAAAACGTTGGCGAAACGACCTAAGACGCTTTTATAGCTAACAACTGGTCGTTAAAGAAACGACCCTTAAGCAAAACGACTTAATCGCTGATAGCCATTCACCACTACTGCAAAAAAAATCTGAGTCCGTATATATTTCCGTTCCAGTCACTACCGGTCAACGTTTCAGCCGGCCAGGTTACATTTCTAGCCTAAACAAAGATGGCGGCAGCCAGCGAATTTCCGACAGAACTGGCGACCCGTCCTTTGGGCCTCACAGCTCTTATGGGACTTGATATTAATCAGAAACCTTTGCACAAAGCTATCTGGGAGTCTTTTTCTGTGAACAGGCATCCTGAGAGAGTTCCACTATCTTTCAGACTTTTACCAATTTATCACGAATTTCCCAAAGCAAAATCAAAGGTGAGCTTTCCTATCGCTTTTAAGTGTAGTTACTCTTAAATCCTTTGATTACGTAAAATTCTTCTTATTTTGGTTACATTTAAGCTCTTTCAGTACAGTGGAAGCTCACCCTTTAAACCCGAACATCAGTATGAATATTCTCCATACTTTTCCCAATACTTTCCTAAGGTAACAATCAAAAACTGTAGTTGGTGATCATTTCCTTTATTCTCATGACCTTAGCTTAATGTTTGATTCTGAGGTTGTATAACAAGGAGAAATTAGATGCTTAAGGGTTAAATGGACACTATTTTCATACAGCAAGGGTGTCTGCATATAGGAAGCTACCACTGTTTCATTTTTCTTATACAATTTTATAAAGAAAGTTCTATGAGTGATTTCCACAAAATCATCAAAAGAGTTAATCACAAATCAATTGTACTCCTGGGTTTTTTTCCCAAGGAAGCATTCTCTTGCTTCCTTGAGTTCTGACTCTCTCAAACCTTTCCCTCCAAAGATTTCCTTAGTAATTCTCTGTACTGTCTGGCGTACAATTCTTAGGATGTTAGTTCAGAGAATCTGGAATTGGATCAACTAATGATCCTCTAATTTTTTCTTTTTTCTTTTTTCTCATCACTTGTCTGCTTGATATTGCATTGAAATTTTAGAAGTAAGTTCTGTCCCTGTCACTCGCGGGATTTGAAGTGTTAAGAGAACCTTTATCTTTGTAGGTGTGCATGGGGTCTCAGTAACATTTTCCATAAGTGAGGGCAGACACAGCCATGAGTGGGGTCACTAACATTGAAAATCTTAGCAGATAGCCATAGGAATGTAAGACCTCACAGAAGCAGTATGCCTCCTGTAACCAGAGTTACTCAGACCTCTGCTTATGCGAGTATATGCTGGCTTTTTATCACTGAGTCTTGTTTCCTTGTAGCGGTCTACCTATGAGTGGTACATACCAAAGGGTATCTTGAAGACAAAATGGATGCACAAACATCTTTATCTCTCTCCTGCTGTGGTGGTCATGTTTTATGAGTTGGATTGGGATGACGTTCAGTAGAAAGACAGGCAAACTGAATGTGCTTCAAAACTAGAAAGAGTCAGGTAATAACAAGAGAGTGAGAATGTTATCTTACTCCTCTATAACAGTGAACTTTAATTAGCACTAATGACATGACTGAAAATTTTTAAGTAATATGACAAGTGTGGTTTGATTTTTAGACAAGAGGGTTCCATTGTATATATTGATTTTTATGACATTGTACAACTCAGAAACTTTATTCCACACTCTCTAATGGATACACACACAGAATAATATATCAAACTAACACATAAATTTGAGCAAAAAACAATTGTTTAATAAACAAAAGAAAAAGACTTTTGTCCAATCATCAGCTTAATTAACAATTCCTGTGATTTAGAGTGCTATTCAAATAACAACCATGAAATACGTTTGTCATAACAACAGTAAGTGCTCTTGACACTCTGGAAACCTCCTTCTTTACCAAGCGACAATCAGATACTTGTAAGTTATAATAAGAACATTACAACTTTTGAAGTTGTTACTTTCGAACTTATCAGCTCATTGAATGCGAAAAAATATAACCAGTACAATGAATAATTTTGTATTCTATAACTTTATTCCTGCATATTAAACCATTCAAAGCAATCTTTTCATTTCTGAGCAGGACCAGCCTTCAAGACCAGAACACTAAGGTTGCTGTGGTTCTTATCCAAAAGAATGCTCCTCTTCCTCCAGGTAAACATCAATAAATACATAGAAGTCAGAAGATGATGTTGTTAAGTAGAGAGTTTAGATCCATGTTTAGTGTTTTCATGCTAACGTCAAACCATAAGTGACTGCCAGGTCTATCTTAAAAATCTGCCAGAGGCATTACAATGAGAGTTACATGTCATTTATTGAGCTAGGCATGGGCTGGAAAATGGGGAAAAACTGCACCCAAAGTGTTGAGTATGACCCAAGAGTGGTGTCTGTAATCAAGGTCAAGGGCACAGTTTCTTCCCACATAGAAAAACATGATTGTAAAACTGTATTTTAACAAGCTGGACCAGTGACTAGAGTACAATTAGCCAATCAAAGTCAAGAATTTAAGATTCCAGCCTGTTGACATGCTTCAGAAAAAAAATATGTTTAACTTATTTCATATTAGTTCCTGTATCCAAAGATTTGAGTACCCTTCATGGAGGAAATTTTTGCTATTATATTGAATCACAGGTGATGATTTACAAGCACTAGAGAGGGCAGCAACATTGTGCAGTGCATGTGACCTGTCAGCCAAATCATTGTTTGTCCTTCCACATACAGATCACTTGATTGGCTACACAATTAGGTATTTGTTCAAAATTTATCATTTTAGATTGATTTTGATGAGATTAGTTTTCATTGAGTTTGCAACTGATTTTAAAAGCCCAACCTTTGTCAAATGTAGGAAAAGATTTATTTAGTAAGAGTTTCATATTTTTTTTTTTATTGTATTTATTCTAGCTGATCAAGAAAAGTTACAAAACAGGACACAATAAAGACTAAGTTAGTTAGAATTATTTGGAAAAAGTGACAGTGAAGTAGAAAGAAATTGAAAAGCTTTTACATGAGTAAGCCTCAGACTCTATTAACCCTTTAACTCAGTCTCAAGATTTCATTTATTTTGTAATTCTCTTTACTGTCTACCATACAATTCATGTGATGTTTGTGTGGAGAATTTGGAATTGGATCAACCAATAATTCCCTAATTGATACTTTTCTTTATTCTCATTACTTGTCTGCTTGATATTGTAATGATGTGTAAGGAGAAATTTTGTCTTGGTCACTGGTGGGACTTAAAGGGTTAAACTAACTTTAGACTCACTACAAGTTGTTTAGTTACTTACATGGGATGAGAATGTTTTAAAAATAAGGGAATATCTATCAGAAAATCAGATGTTATCAGCATTTATCAAGACTTTCCCAAGAGAGTTAACAGCCTCTCTATTGATTTGTGTTTTCATCTGATTAACCCTTTAACTCCCAGATCAAATTTGTAATTCTCCTTACTGTCAACCATACAATTCTTATAATATTAGTTTGGAGAATTTTTTATCAGATCAACTACTTATCCCCAAATTGATATTTTTCTTTATTCTCATCTCTAATCTAGTTGATATTGTATTGATATTGTAAGGAGAAATTCTGTCTTGGTCACTCATGGGAGTGAAACAGTTGAATGATCATACTACAAGTTATCGTAGTCATTCATGGGACATGAAATTTATGCAGCTTCAAAATAAAAAAGGAACAGGTTTGAAACTTATGAGATAAATATTTCTTCTTCTTCTTCTTTTTCTTTAAGGCTGGAGAATGCTTTTTATGATTTAGCACAGAGTTATTACCATGGAGAATGTAGGAGAGTTAAAGCCCACAAGGTGAAGTTGTAATTCTGGAAATTTGAGGGAGTAGGGAGAAGGTCAGGTTATTAAAATCCCAGCCAGGGGGAAACAACAAGCCTGTACTTGCTTCATGCTGCAGAAACTAGGGAGATGCAGTGGCCAATGTAATAAACTGTGTCCACAGTTGAATGGTCCTGGTCTAAAATTTATTTTCAACTGTCACTGTCTACATTGTCTTGAATTTTCAACTAGTCAGTAAAAGGGGAAAAGATAGCACTCTGGGTAGGTTTTTGGACTCTTTTGGTTTAACCGCCTTAGTTCAACATAAATTCATGGTAAAGCCATTAGGTTTTTTAGTAGGACACTCCCCTTGTACTAAGTAAATTTCTGTTCTCAGATCAAGGACAGAAAAGTACCGGTAGCTAAAACTGTCTGTTGGAAAATGTGCCAAATTCTGGGTCATATACATGCCTGTATAGCTTGCCTGGTAGCACAATGCAATGTTTCTATAGATTACCTTTTCACTAGCCAGAATTACCATCAAAATAATGTTATGTTGTAGCACAAAAGGTAAAATTTTATCAAAATACAGAATGAAGTGACACTTATTATGTTTTCATGCTCTCTATGATCATTAGGAATTTCTTAACAAAGGAACTCATCAGGTGAGAACTTTATTTTGCAAAAGTGATCTTTGTATGTCAATAATTTGATGTGATGGATTCTACTCAAACTACAGAACTACATTTAGTTAAAGGCTGAGGGAAAGAGTTACCAAGAATAAAAGAAAAAGCTTGTTGATGTCAGCTTTGAAGGGTGTTACTTTGAAATGTTTCTCATCCAGTGTCTTTTTTTTGCTGCCCTCTTATATTCCACCAAAGACATCACTGACCACATTTTGCTTTGCACATGGCCTCAACAATTCATAAATCTCTTATTTTGCTTCTCTATTGTTGTTGTAGCTATTGTTGGTGCGGCACCAATTCAAGGTTGCCTTTTTCAATGAGCTAAGACAAGACCCTCACTCTGCTATCAAGTAAGTTCATCAGTATTTATTTTTTTATTGATCTTGCAATGACAACAATTAGTTGGCCAAAAGGTAGATCTCAGTGTTTCCCTTTTATCGGCTAAGGGGTCAGGAAGGAAAAGGAACTTTCAGGGCTGAAAGCCAACTTTCTGTTAAGAAACTTTTTTGAGAAAAGAAAATATAAAGAGGAAAAATAGAAATGAAAATTTTGAAAAGGACACACTGTGAGAATATTAAACAATATACTTTCAGCTGACAGCAATGCTTGTCCCCAAAATGAAGAGTATGAGCAGCATTTGGTGTAGGATTTTCACAAGGTATCTCAAGGTTTAGAACTAGGACAGTGGAGGAGAAGGAGCAAATTTTTTTATGGAAGAAAATGACAGAGAGTTAAAAGTTTTTCTGCCTTGCCACATGACAGCCAAAGACAGTTTACAAAATTGGCAACTCCTGCCACAGATTTCTTCCCCCAATATTTTCAGTCTTCCTGCCTTGGAGATCTCTCAACATAAACTCTCAAGTTAGTTACATTTCCATATTAACATACCAGACATCAGCTGATTGATGTAAGACTTTTTCAATTTTTTACCCCAGGCACTACAGGCAAGCATACAGTCTTCTTGGAGAAATCAAGACAACTGACATGAACATACTAGAGATCAAAGTTGTTGCTGGATTTATTAATTACAAGGTTTGTGTTTTTTCATATTTTAGAACTCTGGTCAATATATATTTGGTGTATACCATTGTAATAATAGTTACATAAAAGTAATGATGTGAAGAAGACATTGTACATCTTGGATGAGTTAAAGACATGATCTCTTATCATGTAATTTTATATTTTTGGGATTATGTACTCCTTTTGTCAAAGATGCAAGGTAAATTCTTCACCAGATACCTTAATTGTGCTGTTAAATCAAAAGATCTTGTCTGTAATTCTAAGTCTGAGGTGTACAGCCAAGTCACTCTTACGTAGGCACTTTAGGGAGATGACCATTTAATAAGTTTATTTTAGAAAAATATAATCAGAAAGTTATGAGTGAACTATGGTTACAGTACTTACTGGTAACTTATAATTATTGAAAATCAAGGTTACCCACTTAAACCCATCCAATTTCATTTCAGAATGAAACATACATTATAGAATGTGTTGCTCCAACGTACGATGAAAATATTCCTATGATTTCTCTCTGATTTATTAACAAACCTGTGGTGGACTGCTTACGAGAAACACAGTACAAAAAAAATTGTTTACCAACATTTTTTGTAATATGGCTTCCACTTACAGGAGTGTTTTGGCAACAGTGACAAACACGAACACAAAACATGGTTTATTGGCAGACGTGGTCACCAAAAAAACCCAAAATATGTTTGAAAAAAATTTTGATGCTAAATTTAGCTTCAGTGGAATTTAAATGTCCTATGGGACCATTATATCTGGTGATTTTATATTCCCTCCCTCAATACCAACATATATTCCAGGACTATTGAGTTATTCCTGGGACAAACCAAACAGTATTAATCAAGTTTTTATTTTAAATTGTCTCACAGATTTGTCGTCTAAGTTTCCAAGCATCAGCCCCATTAGATGCCCATTATCACAATTCAGAAAGGCATGTGGATTTGTTAAGGAAAAGGTTGGCTGCCATGACTTAGCCCTTTTGAACACTCAGCCTGGCTCTCCAAAACAGTGAGTATGGTTTTTCTGTTTAGCCTCCTCACTCTTAACTGGGGAAGGTCTACACATTTCAGTTTGTTTTTTGGGCACTTACATTATGTACAGCTAAAGTACCTAAAGTACCTCCCGCCACCCCAGACAGTTGAAATAAGTATCGGCCAATTATGAAGAGAGGAAATTTGAGTTAAAAAAAGGCTGGGGGTTGGGGGTAGGGGGTAATCTACCAGACCTATATGTAGCATCAAATCCAGAGGGAGAACTTTTAGTCTCTTTATGCTACAGAAAACGAAAACATGATACGCTTTGATGTGGTGAGTCCTCTTTGGTTTGGTGTTTCTAGAACGGTTTGTTGCTTTCAAAAGGATAACCCAAGCTCGTGACCAGGATCTAAAACCTCTTGTTTTCTTTAACAACGATGAGATCAAGAACAGGTCAAGGTTGAAGGGAAGTGAAATTTTTAACCTGAAACTTTTCAACATTTAAATGGAACGAAAGTGATGAAAAAAAAAACAGGAGGACTTTTAAATAATTTGGTAGTCAGTTCAATGATGAATTAATTGTCAAAATTTAATACAAACATGCTGCATGGTAGGGAATTATAGAGGCTTAATCCCAATACAACAAACTATGTGGAAAAAATTAAATACAGAGGTTCAGTTTATTGGTGAGAACTGTTTGATGAAGCCATCAGAAAATGGTTTAACCGCCGTTACAGGCGAACAATGTAGGAAGGAATCCTGTGTTGGCATATTGGTTTAATGAATTGAAATATTTATTTAATTAAAATCTACAAAACCAACAATACATCTGTAATTTGAAGAGAAAGGAAAGAAATTCTTACTTAATTATGTTTTACTACGTATCTGAAATTGGTTATTTAGAATAAAGAAAAAATGGTTTCTCCCATTATGTGCTCTATTCTTTTTATTGTGGCTAATTGTATGCAATATAATGGGAGTGTTTTTTCTGTTTTAAAAAGGTAACTTTTTTGTCATCTCTTAACAATCATGAAAGATCTTTTTCTCCCCTAAATTAAATTTGGCTCTATAAAACAGAGGAGAGGCACCTTAATAAATAGGATTGAGTGTAAATGTGGGGCCAAACAAATCTGGTCCTATGTGACTGATTTAGGAAGTGTCCCAAATCAGTCATACGCTCAGAGTCTGGTAAAAGAATTAAAAAACTGTTACTTTTATCACAGACTCAACACCCAGGATTTTACTAATCAAAACAAGCAGCAAACAATTGCCATTTGTCAGGAGGAACAGGCTTTGCCAGGGCTTGTGTCATGTAAGTAAAGTTTATTTGTAAGTAAAAACTTAATTATTAATGCCAGAGTGACTGCTGAGAAAGATCTGGAAGGAACAGTGGGACAGACACAAACTCAAAAGGAGCAATATTTTTCTTATTGGACAAGTGACCATTTTTTTTTTTATCATTAGTTGAAACTTACCAATATAAATTTGAAGACTAGAACTGTACTGACGTAGGTAATTTTGAAGTACAAAGATTTCTGAAGAACTTTTCCTGGAGGGCCTTACTCAGATACAAATTGGGCCTACATACTTGTGCACATGAGTGGGATATAGCTACAATGGAGGTCAAAGGCTTGTTCGGACCAGTTATCCAAAAAACATGAATCCTATATCCCAACATATTACAAAAAGGCCATTCTTTTTGCCACATTCAGCTGTGTACACAGAACTCCCACCCTCTAACAATGTTGGTTTTTTAAAGCCTAAGTTTAGGCACTACATCCTGGTAAACAAAGCATCACAAAAATTTTGAAATTGTTTGTGTGGAGGGGTAGGGAAGGTTTTGATATAAGTCAATAATTGGCCCTTAGACTTTAAAAAAAACCACGCTTGTAGTGTGGGATAATTGTGAATGTAAACTAAGTTGGCAAGAAAGCGTACAGAAGATTACCTTCAGAGTACATCTAACCAAAAACTAATTAACTACAACGCAAAAAGGGTCATTGGTTTTCTGGATGTAAATTAACCTTGTTATAGTTCCTGAGTCTGATGAGTTACTTTTTAGTTTATACATTGGAGATCTGTTATTAATTCGTCTATAGACGTCCACTCCACTTACTATGAATCCCTTAGAAAAATGCTGGAAAAATCTCGACTTCTATGGTCAGAGACCTTGGAGACAAGGTTTTCAAGGTAACTGCAAATATATAATTTTTTTCCGCAGGCAGTGTTTTTTCGAGTAAGTACAAAAGGTGTTGAGACACTCAGTAAGTTTCCTTTGCCAAACCATGTACTGGTGGATAAAGCTCAGTGTTAGAATTTTGTTCTTTGATTAGAGAAAGAAAAACTGTTCGTGTATTAAAAACACTCTGTCAGAAGAAACCTTTAAAAACTTTTTTTCGAGCTTATTTGAAACTTGATGGTGTTTGAGATGCAATACTTTCCTTTAATTTGTAGAACTGCTGGGTTCATTTGACTTAATATATTTGTAGGAACAGAACCACCAGATGCAGGAATAGAGAAGGCTGGAATTATAGCCTTGCAGTCCCAAGAAATCCAAGTGGACCATTCTGTAAGTGCACTGTATTGTTTGGCAGACTTTCATTTCAAGAAAATTAAGATCAGATAAATGTCAGGGAGAAATCATGGTGACAAATTAAGTTTAAATGCAAGGTTAATATGACTGTGAATTTTTGGTTGTGCACAATTGCATCAATGAGCTTTCTAGCCAAACCAAAGCAATTATGAATTTGAAATCCCAATTGCCAGTATTACATAATACCTTGTTAGCAAATACTCTTACCATCAATCTCTTTATTTATGCTAACCTACTTTGTATATTTGGTTGAGGTACTTAGAATATTGGCTCCTTTTTTTTTTCTCCCAGTGGGTTATCATTCCCCTTCTCAGTAGTGCAGTGGCTCAGTTTAAAAAGTACAAATCACCCAGGATGAAGAGATACCTGAGTAAGTTCTCTCTTTTTTAATTAACCCTTTAAACCCTAAGAGTGACCAGCATCAAATTTCTCCCTAAAATATCAGCCCTGAATCACATGTTAAGGTCATGAGAATAAAGAAATGATCACCAACCAAAGAGGCTTTTGATTGGTGAACAAAATCTCCTTGTCAGCACCTTAGGAAATGTATAAAGAACAGTATGGAGAATATATAGACTGATTTTAGAGTGTAAAGGGTTAAGAACTTAGCAAGATGCAACTAAAAGCTTTTGTTTCTTCATGACAATGTAGTAGTGCTTTTAAAAGTTTTTTTTATTAAATTTACGAAGCAGAGTGATATAGTGTACATAGTCGAGGTCTATTGGCTTTTCTTATCTAATTACAATATGACAATAATATGCAATAAGAATACTTGATAAAACATAAGGATACAACTGTACGTTGAATAGTAGTTACAATGATGATTAATATTGCATATGGATACTGGGCAAGCTAATCATTTTCTACTGTATGCTCTGAAGTTCTTTCATGTTCACGTTAAAAGCAAGTCTTTTTTTTAATTCTGCAGTGGTTCAGATGGGTGAGGAGTATTACCACGCTAGAGATTACAGTAAAGCTTATTGTGAGTGTAGCATAAGAGAATGTTTCAGTTTAGAATCAGTAGTGATCAAGTATTGTACCACAGGCAGGCCAGGCCGTTTGAAGCGTCTTCCTACGAAATTACTTTCGGCCGGAGGCCGTTGCGTGAAAGTAATTTCGTGAAAAGACGCTAACATACCACAAAATGAGTTGATTAATATCCATTTAACTTTATTGAGGAATTCAGACCAAAATGTAATTTAGATATGCATTTTTCAGGGCTTTATTCATAACCCTCGTAGATTTCTTCTTTAAGGTTGTTGGGAAAAGTCACCTGGGATTACCGCAGAGAAAAATGGTGGTCACTTCTCACGTCAGTTTTAATCACATCACTGAGGTACTGTTGTTTTGTAGTAAGTGAGACAAGATTTGTACTCTCCAGCTCTTGTTTCTGAGAACTCAACATGTAAACATTTTCAGTTGAAATAATCTGAATTTACTTGGTTTGCATTACCTTGCTTTGTATTGGTCTTGAAAACACGCGCCACCCTCTCAACCAATCAGGTGTAAAATTGAAACCAATGGCGCATTGGTAACGCGCGTTTTCCCGCGCTTCAGGCAGCTTACTTGTTTCCTCTGTAAGTTATCCCTTGTGATATTTATCTTCACTGTGATTGGTTGTGGTTGGCAACACGTTATTGAAAAGCCCTCAAGCGTGAGAATCAGGGATACTACGTCGAGGTTGGTGGAAGTTTGGCTCATTTACGACACGGACACAAGCCAACTCGGACAGACGGAATAATTCCACGTCTGTTCAGTTGGACTGCTACAATGCCAAAAATCTAAGTTTGTCTTCTTGTTTAACGTCAAATTATTGCCAAGAGGTTGTTTATGAATAGCAATTTTAGTGTAAACGTTCAAAACAGTTTTTCTCAACTTCAAGTTTTAGATTTATTTATTCGTATATCCTTAGTCTTCTTAACTCTTGTTGCAGGTGTGCTACTTGGTTGGCAATGTGGAGGAATATATCACCCTTTCGCTTGAATTGACGGGAAGATGTATCCTTGAAAATGCTGCCTATCATTTGAATAACTGACTGTAGTATTTTTTTCTGGGTGAAGTGATTCTTCGGGTAGAGTTATTTTCAATGCAAAGTGATCTGGGATTGCATTGGTGTAACTTAGCTTCGTTATGTTTTGGTCAAGAAAACTCGCGCCATTTTCTCACCAATCAGATGCAAAACTAAAACCAACCACGACTTGGTCTTCCGCGTTTTCCCGCGCTTCAGGCAGGGTGCCTGTTTTTGCTTTGAGTTCCTATTGGTTCTTCATGCTAGTCACTCTTATGGGTTAAGGGTTAAATGGTTTCCAAGTCAGGTGGAAGGCTGAAAAGCGCCTTCAAAACGCAAGGTATTCTTGGGCAACCAACTAGTAAGGTTGCAAAATTTGGGAATTTTAGGATAATATTGACATTGTAGTTGTATAGCGGTACAGATTTTGCCTAAGTCAAATTCACTGCGGTGTAATACGTTAGTAAAACATCTTACCCAATTTGTTATTGTATAGTGGTAAAGTCCTTGATTCAAGAAAACATCAGATGTTGAAAATTCACCTGAAGAGAAAACAAGATGTCAGACTAATCTTATTCACGTCATGTCGGTAAGGACTTACTGCCAATGGTCGTTTAAAGAGGATTTATGGAGAACTTTTATTGTAGAACGAGTTTACGCTGATTCTTTCTGTTTTTGTCATCTACGACCCTGACACTGGTGATTTAGACAGGAAAGCACGCGCGCGGCTGAACGCGAGTTAAAAACGCGGGAAAGAGTTTCCTTCCCGCATGGCTGGTCTTTCGCGCGTGGATAACTCGCTTTTTGTCGAGCGCTACTATTACAGGATGAGCATGTTACGAAAGACAACTGAATTCTTATCACTGTATCATGTTCTTCTAATTTTCATTGGAATTACAAACAGAATGAATGTCCTGAGCCCGAGCCAGGCTGTGACTTTGAAGCAGTGGAAGAAGCTAAAGAGCTATGGAAAACACTTAAAGTGACACCACAGCACCCCAAGTATTTACCATACAGATGGAACAAATAGCACCATTTGGTGAGAAAATGTCAACTCTACTGTGTATTTTTTTTTCACAGTTTACAGAGGCGGAAACTGAATTTAGCTGTAAAAACTCCTAAATTCAATTTCCAAAACAGCAAACAAAATCTTGTAGGGGAGAAAAAACTCTTCTTTAATACCCTTTGAAACAAGACTTGATAAGGAGACTGGTAAATTTTTAAGTTCAAAATATTAATGAATGAATGAATTTATTTTATTTGTTTTATGCAAAGTGTGATATTGTAATATTTCCTGTTGTTTTCAATTTTGTTCTTCCTCAGTGGAATGCAAGCAGTCTTTGATTCAGTTAACAACAGCAGATTCTACCATCCTTCTTCAAATTTACTTAAGGTTTGTAATGTCTTCTTAGAGTCGCTTAATCCAAAACAGCTTTCACCCTTAACTCTCAAGCTCTTATTAATTCTCCAAACCAATGACAGATTTTTCTTTTGATGGTGAGTCACGAGAATTTCGTTTTATACGTGACAAACAGATTCCATGATGCCGTGTGTCTGTTCATTAACAGATCACAGACGACGTCAAAAATGTTGGAAATAACAAAAAGTGGTACATTT
>NC_089313.1:6866127-6978688 GCF_036669915.1 Pocillopora verrucosa | reverse complement strand
AAGAAGAAAGTCATGACGCTGCGGCGCTCACCAAGAGAGATGTTTTAATTTTCCTCAGAGAAACTGAAACTTTCTCTAAATTCACTGTTTTTACATACACAGTATAAGCGCTCTTTTTCCGTTTTGAACGGATGCTTCATATCTCCACCGTTAAGTGGCTTTTCTTCAAACCCTTATGGTTTTATACAAATATTTCAACCTCATTAGCTAAGATGTTCGCATTGTTTAATTTTAGAAACCGATTGGTTTCTATCAATCACGTGGACAAAAACTAAAATGCATCCTATATCAAGACATTAATTTATAATGCGGACTGTCCTTTACTACTGTCAGAGGATATTCGCGGTGTTACAGTTCGTGGTTTTTCCGGTGTCCATAATTTTGTCTTTAGTAATTCAACCAGTGACATTGTTCGCTTTTTTTTGTTGAAAGTACTAAGGTCTCGCATAAGAAGAAGAGGTCAGTCTATGACCGCGTGCCATACACACGACAGACAAAAGAAGATGTCATAGTTCTCTGTGAGGAAACCGGAGGAAGTGTAACTGATCACTCCGCGCTTACTTTTCAAGAGATGTAATTAGTATTACGAAAGCCCAGCCGTTAAATTAGTTGAGAAGTATTGTTAGGCTTTCAAATGAGCTCCAACAACATTCCCTTTGAAAGCTAAATATTTTGTCATTGCGATTTCACAAACTCATAATTAAATCCTTTTATAAATGTGGGAGAAGGGAGATTGCAATCTTTTTACTTCCATCACGTCATCAGTTACTGGGAAAATGACAACCAAAACATTTCTCTATCTCTTATACGGTCAAAAACGTGCAGAACAGTATCATATGGTTTTAAAGTTAGTCAAGATGTTTTTAGGGGAAAAGTACAAAATGTTTTTGTCGTTTCACTTTCAGAAGTATCAGCTGAGACATTGATAATTTTGTATTGTTTTGTTAGAATAACTGTACCGTAACTTAAGCTTTAACTTTACGGTTACTTGAGGGATAAGTAACTTTTAATTCCAAAGGCAATTGCTAATTACTAATTTGTCCTGTCCTTTCCTGATACTATTAAGTCATGGCATGTTGTGCGAAGATTGGCACCAGAGTGAAATGAATTCGGCGCAAAGCTTTGTGGCCTCACAATTGTTTTCTCATCAGCTAAGAATAGATTCGTTTTCAGTGACATTAATCTGATAAGTGAGCTCGTTACTTGGTAATAGCTTGCGACAACAATATTTTGCTACAACTCATGGAATAATGTTATCTGTCAGCCGTTAAATGGCCAAACTTTAGCCGTTAGCCGTAAAAGCCATCACCCCATTGAGACCCTCCTTCCATTACAGTGAGCCCATCGTTCTCAAATGCGACTTGTTTGGCTTTGACCGTGTAAACTTGTAAAAAGAAATTTTCCGAATCTCGAGAAATCACGTAATGTTGATATCAATACTAAATTAAACGGGAAGCAAGCTTGTCAAGCTTGCAATTCTTTTTTTTTCGAAGACAAGGGAGAACCTTAGTCATATATAATTTTCATCTTTCACATAATCGCTCGGTGCTAGTGCCCTCTAGTTGCAAGTTTCTCGCAATTGTCTGAGGAAAAGAGGAAACAAAAATGTTAAATCAGCGCGAATTGCCGTTGTGAGTTTTCAGGAGAGTGCATACGGGATGCGGGGATCCTACAACGTAACGGTAGTTCAGTCCATTTCCCCCACCTCTCTCCCTCCTCAAAAGAAATATGAATAACTATTTGCAATAACTATTGATTATTACTGAGAGTCAAGCTACCTCACTCTCTCTGTAATGTAATTTTCTTGTTGCCATATTTCAGTAACTGGATGAACGCCTTCAAAGGTAACACCAGTGATGTGGTTAATTTCGAGCAGATTACAGATCCACTGCGTTCTTTTCTTTTTTAATTTTTTATTATTTTTTATTAGTATTATTATAATAGTTACTATTTTTGTCTTCGATGCAAATCACACCCGCAAGAAAATGAAAAGTTTATGAGCACAATGGGTGAATTTCCACCCATAAGAAGCTTATTGTTTAAAGACAGAAGCTTTAGTTGTACTCTCGATCTGATCGATCTCGTGTTGCAAATCCAACCGGTCCAAAAGAGATGAATACTGAAGCCTGACGTTTCCCGTTAAACAGAGCAAGATGTTTCATTTTTGGATGCTCAAATCCATCATCGGTTAGAAAGTGTGACGTGCCAAACCGAAATACAGTCACTTAGTTTTTCTTTTTCAGTATTTTGGCTTCGATCACGCAAAATCACACCCGCTAGAAAAATGAAAAGTTCACCGTGACCGTGACCGTGACAGTGTCTTCGGAAAACAAGGAGTCGATTGTCGCGCAAAGATAGCTTACCCTCTTAAGAGAGAAACAAGTTTCACCGAATGTGATCCGTTGATGTGTTCCAGTTGTACTTATCCACGCGTCTTCTTCACTTATTATTTTTTGTTTTAATTCGATATTATGAATTCGAACACTTTCAGCTTTATACAAAAAGTTTCCAGCCCGTTTTGGTAACTTCATATATGGGTTCCTGTTTGTAGTGACTTATCGTGAATCCAGAGTCATTCTGTTAACTTTTGTTATTAAAATAACGTTTCCCTTATAACAGGAGAGGATGGCAATGGAAATCTAACGACAGAAGCCATGATAGCTTTCATGAACATCGCCTTTCTAGTTGCCCTGTTCCTGCTCAATTCAGATCGCATTCAGAAAGCCATTGAGATATGCAGCGAATGTTTGATTTTGCTAAATAACACCGATCAAAACAGCAAAGACCAATTTAAAACACTACTGCTACAATTTTACAGCGCCTTCAATTTACTTCTTTTCAAGGCTTATCGTCGTATCTCTGACTACATAAGTGCGGAAAGATACGGAAGGAAACTGCTTGTCTTATACAGCGAGTCTGGTGACTTAGAAAGAGAAGGAGATATAAGCTTAGCTCTTGCAGAGATTGTTGAGAGTCAAAACAGGTTTACAGATGCCAGACAACTTTACGTAAAAGCAGTTAATAGCAAGAGATTAACTGGTGAACAAATTGGCGAAGCAAGCGCCTGCGCAAGATTCGGAATTATGCTTCATAAACTTGGCGAGAACCTAAAAGCGAAGGAGCATGTTGAGAGAGCCCTTGCCATAGCAACCGAAATTGGCGACAAAGAAGGAGAAGCTTCCTGTTGCGAAAACCTAGGAACGTTGCTTCAGTTACTCGGGGAATGCGACAAGGCTAAACAGTATTTCAAAAAAGCGCTTCTCATCAGAACTGAAATTGGCGACAGAAAAGGAGAGGCAACTGACTATGGAAACCTAGGAACTGTGTTTCACTCTCTCGGGCAATACGAAAAGGCTATAGAGAATCTCCGAAAAGCGCTTGTCATAAAATCTGAAATTGGCGACAGAAAAGGAGAGGCATCATGCTATGGAAACCTGGGAACTGTGTTTCACTCGCTCGGGCAATGCGACAAGGCTATAGAGTATCTCCAAAAAGCGCTCGTCATCAGAACTGAAATTGGCGACAGAAGAGGAGAAGCATTATGTTATGGAAACTTAGGAACTGTGTTTCAGTCGCTCGGGCAATACGACAAGGCTAAAGAGTATCTCCAAAAAGCACTTGTCATCAGAACTAAAATTGGCGACAGGGAAGGAGAGGCAACTGACTACAGAAACCTAGGAACTGTGTTTCATTCTCTCGGGCAATATGACAAGACCAAAGAGTATCTCCAAAAAGCGCTTGTCATCACAACTGAAATTGGCGACAGAAGAGGAGAAGCATCATGTTATGGAAACCTAGGAAATGTGTTTCAGTCGCTCGGGCAATATGACTTGGCTAAGGAGTATCTCCAAGAAGCCCTCGCCATCAGAACTGAAATTGGCGACATAAGAGGAAAAGCATCATGTTATGGAAACCTAGGAACTGTGTTTCAGTCGCTCGGGCAATACGACAAGGCTAAAGAGTATCTCCAAAAAGCGCTTGTCATCAGAACTGAAATTGGCGACAGAAGAGGAGAAGCATCATGTTATGGAAACCTGGGAATTGTATTTCAGTCGCTCGGGCATTATGACATGGCTAACGAGTATCTCCAAAAGCGCTCGTCACCAGAGCTAAAATTGGCGACAGGGAAGGAGAAGCAACTGACTACGGAAATCTTGGTACTGTGTTTCAGTCGCTCGGGCAATACGACAAGGCTAAAGAGTATCTCCAAGAAGCCTCGCCATCAGAACTGAAATTGGCGACAGAAGAGGAGAAGCATCATGTTATGGAAACCTAGCAACTGTGTTTCAGTCGCTCGGGCAATACGACAAGGCTAAAGAGTATCTCCAAAAAGCGCTTGTCATCACAACTGAAATTGGCGACAGAAGAGGAAAAGCATCATGTTATGGAAACCTAGGAAATGTGTTCAGTCGCTCGGGCAATACGACAAGGCTAAAGAGTATCTTCAAGAAGCCCTCGCCATCAGAACTGAAATTGGCGACAGAAGAGGAAAAGCATCATGTTATGGAAACCTAGGAAACTGTATTTCAGTCGCTCGGGCAATACGACAAGGCTAAAGAGTATCTCCAAAAAGCGCTTGTCATCACAACTGAAATTGGCGACAGAAGAGGAGAAGCATCATGTTATGGAAACCTAGGAATTGTATTTCAGTCGCTCGGGCATTATGACATGGCTAACGAGTATCTCCAAAAGCGCTCGTCACCAGAGCTAAAATTGGCGACAGGGAAGGAGAAGCAACTGACTACGGAAATCTTGGTACTGTGTTTCAGTCGCTCGGGCAATACGACAAGGCTAAAGAGTATCTTCAAGAAGCCCTCGCCATCAGAACTGAAATTGGCGACAGAGAAGGAGAGGCAACTGACTACGGAAACCTAGGAACTGTGTTTCAGTCGCTCGGGCAATACGACAAGGCTAAAGAGTATCTCCAAAAAGCGCTTGTCATCACAACTGAAATTGGCGACAGAAGAGGAAAAGCATCATGTTATGGAAACCTAGGAACTGTATTTCAGTCGCTCGGGCAATACGACAAGGCTAAAGAGTATCTCCAAAAAGCCCTCGCCATCAGAACTGAAATTGGCGACAGAAGGAGAAGCATCATGTTTTGGAAACCTAGGAACTGTGTTTCAGTCGCCTCAGGCAATACGACAAGGCTAAAGAGTATCTCCAAAAGCGCTTGTCATCACAACTGAAATTGGCGACAGAAGAGGAGAAGCATCATGTAATGGAAACCTAGGAACTGTGTTTCAGTCGCTCGGGCAATACGACATGGCTAACGAGTATCTCCAAAAAGCGCTTGTCATCAGAACTAAAATTGGCGACAGAGAAGGAGAGGCAACTGACTACGGAAACCTAGGAACTGTGTTTCAGTCGCTCGGGCAATACGACAAGGCTAAGGAGTATCTCCAAGAAGCCCTCGCCATCAGAACTGAAATTGGCGACATAAGAGGAAAAGCATCATGTTATGGAAACCTAGGAACTGTGTTTCAGTCGCTCGGGCAATACGACAAGGCTAAAGAGTATCTCCAAAAAGCGCTTGTCATCAGAACTGAAATTGGCGACAGAAGAGGAGAAGCATCATGTTATGGAAACCTAGGAACTGTGTTTCAGTCGCTCGGGCAATACGACAAGGCTAAAGAGCATCTCCACAAAGCGCTCGTTATCAGAACTGAAATTGGTGATAAGGAAGGGGAGGCAGCAGATCTTGCAAACCTTGGAGTTGTGTCTAGAACTGTTGGAGATTATGAAGCTTCGGAAGTATGCTTGGAGAAAGCTTTATCCATATCTAGAGATATTGGAGACAGAAGAAAAGAGTTCCAAATCCTTCAAGAGCACGCTATTTTGTATTTATTTCAAAATAAACTCAAAGACTCCCTTTTGTGTCTTCACCTGTGCATTGAAAAGTATGAGGAGCTGAGATCTTTCTTGGGCGCCAGTGATCAGTTCAGAACATCATTTCTGGAGGACTCAGGAACATTTACCCACAAGCTGCTTTCTAAGTTGCTTTGTGCCACCGGAAATTCTCGGGATGCTCTTTACGTTGAGGAGTTGGTTCGAGCCAGAGGCCTATCATACTTGATGACAGAGAAGTACTCGGTTGAAACGCACATCTCTGCTAATCCACAATCTTGGTTTGGCATTGAAGACATCTCTAGAAAGGAAGACAACTGTACTTGTCTGTACATTTCTTATTTTCAAAATGATTTGCATTTGTGGATCTTGAAAACAAGTGGAGTCCTTCACTTTAAAAGAATATCTGTGGAAGAGAATCTAGTTCAGGCTGGGTTGCCCAAAGATTTGCCTTTAAGTAAATTTTTGGCAGATTGTTTGCAACCTCTCTCCCTCGGGCAAAAGAGCTCAGCAAGATTGCGACTCGTGGAGGAACACGAGGACAAGAACGAAGGAGTCATTTCAAGTCTATCTTTGTGTTACAAAATGTTTATTGCCCCCGTTTATGATTTGCTTGAGGAGCCTGAAGTCATAATCGTCCCTGACCGCTGTTTGTACCAAGTTCCGTTTGCTGCTCTCCGTGAAAAGGAGGGGGCCCAATACCTGTCGGAGGACTCATAGGATCCGTGTCATTCCTTCTTTGACAACACTCAAGATCATTCAAGATAGTCCAGAGGATTATCACAGCAACACTGGTGCCTTGATTATAGGCAATCCCAAGGTTGATGGGCTGCAACCATTGCCAGGTGCAAGAAAGGAAGCGGAGATGATCGGACGACTGGTGGGTGTTCCGCCTCTACTAGAAGAGGAAGCAACAAAGCAGGCGGTACTTGAGCGGATAAGTTCAGTGAGCCTGATACATTTTGCTGCCCATTGTAACGCCGAGAGGGGAGAAATTGCCCTCTCTCCCATTCCTGCTCCTAACGGTCGAAACGCTATCCTACCACAGGAAGCTTACATGTTGACGATGGCTGATGTCTCACGAGTAAAAATCAGAGCTAAACTGGTGGTGCTTAGCTGCTCTCACAGTGGAAGTGGACAGATGAGAGCCGAGGAAGTTATAGGAATTGCCCGCGCGTTCTTAGGATCCGGTGCTCGCTCTGTGTTGGTTGCGCTATGGACCATTTCAGACTCAGCAACAGAGCAGCTGATGAGTCGGTTCTACAAACACCTTGTTGAAGGAGAAAGTGCCGGTGAATCCCTTCATCAGGCCATGAAGTGGATGAGAAAAAAACGGCTTTACCAAAGTGTCTGAGTGGGCTTCGTTTACGCTGATTGGAGATGATGTGAGGCTCGAGTTTGGCAAGCAGAGGTAAGACTCGGTGAGGACAGGTATTTCATAAATTAAAGTTAAATTAGATGTGAAGGTGGCTTTGACTTACTGGTCGCTGACTGTCGGCGGTGATCCTTTGTCACCTTGAAAATCAAAGTTGGTTTTATACCCTTTTTTTGTTTCTTTCAAAAAATAACAATTTATTCTTCCTGTTGGGTGTAAAATATAGAATCTCGAAAGGGCCTCTCTGCCAATCAGATGCAAGTGTACATTTGCCTACGTATTACGCCTGGTAGAACTGTATTTTCTTTATTTAAGAAATGTTGATAAAGTTATTTATAATTGTTTTTTTTTACGTTTGTTACAGGAAAGAAGATGAGAATAGCTCGAAGGAAACAGACCTTAGAGACTTTTCGACGGATAACCAAATATAATAAGTAGAGAAAATACTCTATCCGTTATTTTATTGTGTAATTAAGGAAAGGGCAACCTCAAATTAAGGACATTAATTTCAATTTTTTACATTCTCTTTTCCGATCTTCTCAGAAGGAGGTATTGGTTACGTATCCGAGAATATTTTTTCTGCACAAAAATTGTCTTATCCGGCCGATATAATTAGCACGAAACATTATTGACTTAGGGCTCTTAAGCAAAGTGAAATCAGCAAAGTTAAAACAGTAGTTTAAGCATCAAAAACGAACCAGTTAAGTCTTACAGGGTTTTCTTACAAAGCCTTTTGTTATAGGTTTCGTTAACAGAATCCTAAATTTTTTTATTAAAATCTTTACGAAAAGCTTTTCTTTTGGTCAGTTCCAGTTCTACTTCTGAGTGCTTAAAAGATTGGAAAAAAAATTCATGGATTTCCAAATAGAACCATCGAAAAAGCTTTCAAGGTCAAAAACTTAATCAGTATCAAGTGGAAAAATTACGGCAGCAATATTTTGAAACTGGTTCAACAAGTCACTTAGGCATTGTAATGTTTGAGTTAAAGTATGTTTGCATAGTGATTTAATTGTTTTTAATTCAGATCATTGTCAAAATGTTGTTTAGGGAATCAAAATATTCTTGTTTTTTAGCACACTTTATACAATTTTTGGCAAAGTTTCTAAAGGGATTATGTAGTAATTTCAAAGACGCTAAAATAAAAGACGGCTTGAGAGAAATCTTAGAAAATATCGTGAGCGTTTGTTTTAACCAGGTTACAGAGTAAAACAGATAGCACTGTTGTTCACTGTTAAGGCGGCAAGGTGGTGGGATAAATGATGCAAGTGGTAGGAGTGTCTGCATGCGGTCCACGCATGTGCGCATGAGGAATTCTCATTCCTACCCCAACCTACACGTCCCACCCCCCTCCCTCCTCCACTTCGCTCTGCTTCAAAAAGGAAATTAAAGAGATGAATTCTTCCTGCGTTTGTTTGGAAACCTTTCCGTGAGCTATGTTTCAAACCACCGACCCCTTCGTATCGTGTACGGTCAATACGGAAGACAGTTCTCAGAATCCTGATTAACCGACCTCGCGATGTTGAGTCATTGGGTGCTATAGAGACTAATCTTTACATAGAAGTAAAACATCAAATAAAAGAACCATTGAAGGTGCGTTGGCCCTGTACGAGAAAATTAAGATTTAGCAAAATTTAGAAGTCATTTTGAAATTTTGTAAGCGACCAGCTTTTGTTTCTGTTGTGGTAGAAAAAGTTTTTAAAACATTTGACAATAATTTCATGGGGCTCACCTCGCCGCATCGTCGGCAATTTTCGTCAGTCAGAGTCAAGACAGGCCAAGCTAAGTGACATTGCCCTCCCGTAAAATAACTTTCCAAAGAATAAATGTGGCGAGCGTGAGCAAATGCAAATTTTTTCATTACTGTGATAAAAGGACAATGACGTACTTTATTAGATATTTACGTTATCAAACTGTTGATTCTGACAGGGTGAGCCTAACTTTTCTGTCGAGGTCGACGTGACTTCAAATTAAAAGCGTTTTTTGACGGAACAAACTGAGAAGGTAAAAACTTTTATTTATCTCCCACGCGTTTGGTGGGAGATAAATGCAGGGAGGGGGAGGGTGGTCCATTTCACCCCCGGAAAAAAACAAAACAGAAACCAGTTTGTCTTTTTGAGTTTTGGGGTAGACCCTTGAAACCGGCAAAGTTTCATTGGAATCAGTGAGATGGCACGTAGCAAGACTGCCTGGTGCTCTCGTGGACACACTCTTAATCATCAAATCACCAAAGGCTAGTAGCAACATCCATGTTGATGTGCAAAGCAGCCTCAGGCATGACAGAATTTATCTTGCTTTATTTGATAGAATAGCCAAACAGAATTAGATATTTTACTTATAAATCAAGTTGAAGGAGTTCTTTTCTGTGGATAAATAAAGTTATCAATCAGTCATTCAATCGGCTGCTCGCTACCACCCTCCCGACCCCCCTTATGTCGTACTGAAGTGCCCCAGTATACCTTTTGTTAAAGAAAAATTCACATTTCTCTTCACTTGCACACAATTGAACTTTCTTGTGCCTATCAAGAAATTAAAATTTTGAAGATAAAATAGTATTTGATAGGTAACAGGTGTAACAGATGATGTCGTTCCCTAGTCTCGTACCCACTGTGTAACTGATATAAAGGCTTGGCCGGCCGCACAAGGCCTGGGTACGAGACAAGTTGCCTTCCTGGACGGTCGCACCAAGTTCCGTCGCCTCGAAACATGGTTGCGTCACCTCAAACTTTAAGTTACGTTACCCCCAACTTGAAGTTCCTCAGTAATCGGGCAAAAATATCCGCTCGCGCAAGTTCCTAACTTAGAGCGGCTCCATCTTTGATTATAATTAAACTGAACACTTTGATTTTAATTAGAAAAAACTGATTCTTTCATCACTCGCTCCAATCCTTCTGGAGCGCTGTAATCTTAAAAAGGATAATTCTTCGATCACCGATGCAAATAAAAGCTCGATAATCAAATAACAATAGATGTTATTTAGCACAGTCTAATAAGGGGGAATGTTTAGCTTGTACAGTGGATAGTTGTACCAATTTGTAATACTATCGTTGTTTTTCTCTGTTTCATGCAATGGAGTACTGTCGTCAGCATACAGCTTCACAGGCATTTTGGTACCATAATAGACGTTGTCTTGGAGCACGTGATGTTGAGAAAGATCGCCATTGGTCAGCCAGATACATATGTAATTAGTGGGGTCGCTTACTCCAAGGATCTCAAATACATTAGCGGAGTAAGTGATGTTCCAATCTATTCCAATATCATGGGGCTCGTAATAATAGATACCACTTGTGAGATGACCAGGATTGGTTCGTTGCACGATGTGATTTCTGTAGATGACAACGTTCTTCAAACCATTAAAGAGACATGGATTGATTGTTCTGTGAGTATACAAAAAAACCTGTGTCGTCGAGGTAATTACGGGCAACCAATAGATTTTTTCCATTTCGAGCTTTAATGCCCCCTGAATAATCCGCTGGCCAGCCTCTGACGTAATTACTTACAACTTCCATCATATTGAAGCCTTTGAGGTACATCACGTGGTCTCGGAAACGACCTGTGTTTGGGCTTCCGTTGAAGATATTTTTCACGATTCTCATCCTTTCGTCGCACGCTTCATAACAACAACTTTGAAAGAAGCCTTGATCAGATTCCAGATTGTAATGAGTCATAAGGAATTCTAATTTTTGTTTTTGATCTCGCCAGTACCATGCTGGCTCAACTTTGGTGGCTAACCAGCCTATCTTGCCTAAATCCAGCCCACATATGTTTTCTCTCACCTCTACACCCACAGTGAAGGTAAATTTTGAAGCAACTCCATACGCATTAGAATCGCGCAAAAAGATGTTTCTGTACACATTACTGTTTCTAAGGTCCATCATTTCCAACTGCTCCCTCTCAGCGTTTCTCGGAGTTGGCCTTCCGGATGAAAAGAATACACAGCTGTTTATGGTAACGTTACTCATAGCTGTTGGTCCAGGGACTTCTCGATTGACTCCACCGTCAAAATTCACACGAATTCCGTCGAAGTACACATTATTCAATGAAACCGATTTCACTGGTGAAGCATTGTAAACTTGAAAAACATAAGGAGTTGAGGACTTGATAACTGCGATACCGCTCTGTGTTCCGTGAAGTTCCACCGGGCCAGGGATGGCGATATTACTGCTTACTAGGTATTCACCTCGAGGGAAGAATACCTTATTATTTTTGGAACTTGCAGCGTGATTAACGATGGCCTGAATGGCAGACGTGTCGTCCGAGATTCCATCCCCAACAGCAGCAGTTAAGAATCTGCCAGGATGCTTCACGTTTGTCATTCCAGCGGGTATGTTCTCTGGTTCCGACGCTAAATAGTTTGGACGTAGTAGAAAAAACTCTCCATCATCGACTTCACTCGATTTCTGTTTGATAACGTATTGCCGCTCTCCCTCGCGTCCAAAAAATGTGTTCTGTGCCGTGCTTTCTCTACCAAATGCCTTTCGGGCACAACTTATCCCCATCCTTAAACAAAACAAATCAACATTGCATTAGGATTCATCGTTTGGCCAAACAAAGCAATTACCATATCTTACGCATCAACCGAACTCGGGTAAACCCCAGGATTTTTCACGAAAACAAGAGATTCGCACGGGAACCAACGGGCGTACAAATACTTTGCCGATGTTTCACTCGCCCTGAATTTAATGAAAAGGAAACAACTCTGATAACAAAAAGAGTACCGGTGAGTTAAATAGTTGCATGGAAGTTGCTAGCAAAAACAACAAAACTTTGGATCTAGCTTTCACTTGCATGTTCCAGGTTCCATAAACGGCAAATGATTTAGAGAAACCTTTAGTTACACGCCTGAAGCATTTTCTAAGAAATCGAGTGATTAAACTCTTCGGATAATCAGATTCGGAGCTGGGAAAAATTTTTGGCAAAAATTGCAATGACGTGACATATTCGTTGATTTCACAATTTTCAACAAGATTTTGGCATGCCATTGCCTTTGGCAGAAATTTATGCGCAAACCGTTTTTGGTAAGCTTAAGTACATTGAATAGCCAGCTTTAAAAATCATCGGGCAGATGTGTGATAAGACGAAACAATAGCACAAACAATAACTTTTGCGCGGCCTTTGTTTTTTAGCAGGGTAATTTAGCATTATCAACTGAGTTGTTACGTAAATTGGCCACCGTAAAGAGTTTAAAAGCTGACGTTTCGAGCGTAAGCCCTTCGTCAGAGGGATTGGAGGAACTGTGGATTGTGTATGGGTTTAAAAAATGTTTGTGCAGAAAATGGAGCTACGCTATATTAGTGGGAATGTGGTGACGGGAAAACAACTTTTCAAAAAATTAGTTAAATGAAAAGCGCTAGTTGATACCGCGGGGATTAAGAGTGCCGATTCGAAAGATAAATTTGCACGAAGGGCTAACGCTCGAAATATCAGCTTTTAAACTCTTTACGGTGGCCAATTTACGTTCTCAAGTCAATTGATAATACGTAATTACCCTGTTACACTCTCCCACCGACGTAGCACACATCAGTTCTTTAGAAACTTACCCCCTTTATTCCTTTGTCTCTTAACCCAGCCCTGATAAGTTAATGAGCTATGCCATTATTCCCCGAGGGAAGTGGCACAAAATCACGACCAATTAAAACCATCTCGTGTACGCCTCGCTGCTTCTATTACAGATCTAGAATTTTTTCGCTACTGCAAGTAAATGTCTCGAGAACAATAGGCATTTTGCATGCGCGATGGAATGCTTTCCATTTTAAATCACATCATTTCTATTGACACTCACCCAAGCTCGAAGATCACACTCACAAACAAAACCACTTCTGGTCCTCTCATCATGTGAAAGTGCTCGACAAAAGACAAACACTTTTCAGTGTTCCTAACAACACGACTTTAGACTCGTTACTTAAACTGCAAACGCGTAAGCTTGGCCTGATGGTCACTTCAAAGAGGTCTTCAAATGCAGAACAGAACAGGAACATTCCATGCTGTGATATATCTCACTGGCATGTGCAACATCTAATAGTAATGTATCGTTTCCCCAGTGTTACACAGGCAAAGCGTACTTGGATCGGTCGCAGTAAAACGGGGAGAATTAACTCGATAAAAATCGTCTCGCGAACTGAATAGGTACTCGATTTATGATAATTACGTGAATCGTTTCAATTAAGACTCTTTTGAGAAACAATAGTACTTGGCAGGTATTGAAGACAGGGACAATCCTGGATTTCTCCTGGGAGAGGGTGCACCACAAAGGAATACTATAATTTACGGGTGACGTAAACGAATTTTCCAAGCGAACATAGAAGAAGGGTCATGATTGGGCAATAACATAATGAGAACTACTGTGAATTCATACAACTTTTATAGTGCTTAACATAAAGTCATCACAAATGCGTTGATTAACATTTCATTTTAGCTTTATGGAGATATTCATACCAAGTTGTAAGGATTAAAATATTTGTTGCTTAGATTTGGGGCATTTTCAAAGAGAATCAGAACCTGCAACTTTCAAGAAATTTTCACCCCCGCCTCCCCTTCGGCGACGTTTTTCGCAGCTGGCTCTTTCGTACCCAGCTGCTTATTGCCTCGGCCACAATTTTTTCCCATAACTTAGCCACCCCAGACAATTAGCGGCATAAGTAATGAACGAGGATGGTTTGCTATTCATGTTTGATCTCTCATCAATGTCTTTGACACCTCGGAAATACAACACTGATACAAGATTTAGCGGTTATCGTAGGTCATGAATCACTCATATAATACGGGAAAACTGTATCGAGCCCATATCAGGTCTTACAAGTACATATCACGTAAGAAAGAACGAGAGTGTGAACGCCGGACGACATGAGCAAATCATAAATCACGCATTCCTTCCGGTGGTAACCGAGTTATCGAGAAAAAGTTGGCCAAGAGTAAAAAGATAATAAAAATGATTTAAAAAACAGGTTTTGATAGTGGTAAAAGAAAGAGTAATCAAATTTCCTTTCGTCTAGGGGACTTGGCAAACTATGCGAGGCCGGGGATATTTTCTGTACGCTTGAGAGTTGGCTCGTTTGGAAAGTTATCCAGCCCGTCCGAGCTTTGGTGGCAGTGATCGTCAATTACCCATAAAAACATCTAAAGCGATTCGATTCAAGCCAAGCTTAAGTCGATTCGATACTTATCGACAAAGTCGATAAGATACGCGCAGAACCATCGATTTCGATACAAAGTAAGGGACAAATTTGGAGGTTTTCATTCGTCCACGGTGAATGAGACCAAACTGAGTGAAACGCACAGCACGTGCCATGCGGAAAATTCTCGTTCGACCCATGGTATCGAGGTATAAGCTGGTTTAAAGTTGATTGGCTTTGAAATATTTGAAAGAAAGCGCCAATGGCTGAAAGCACCAAAGACGTCGGTGAAATAACCTAAAACGTTGGCGAAACGACCTAAGACGCTTTTATAGCTAACAACTGGTCGTTAAAGAAACGACCCTTAAGCAAAACGACTTAATCGCTGATAGCCATTCACCACTACTGCAAAAAAAATCTGAGTCCGTATATATTTCCGTTCCAGTCACTACCGGTCAACGTTTCAGCCGGCCAGGTTACATTTCTAGCCTAAACAAAGATGGCGGCAGCCAGCGAATTTCCGACAGAACTGGCGACCCGTCCTTTGGGCCTCACAGCTCTTATGGGACTTGATATTAATCAGAAACCTTTGCACAAAGCTATCTGGGAGTCTTTTTCTGTGAACAGGCATCCTGAGAGAGTTCCACTATCTTTCAGACTTTTACCAATTTATCACGAATTTCCCAAAGCAAAATCAAAGGTGAGCTTTCCTATCGCTTTTAAGTGTAGTTACTCTTAAATCCTTTGATTACGTAAAATTCTTCTTATTTTGGTTACATTTAAGCTCTTTCAGTACAGTGGAAGCTCACCCTTTAAACCCGAACATCAGTATGAATATTCTCCATACTTTTCCCAATACTTTCCTAAGGTAACAATCAAAAACTGTAGTTGGTGATCATTTCCTTTATTCTCATGACCTTAGCTTAATGTTTGATTCTGAGGTTGTATAACAAGGAGAAATTAGATGCTTAAGGGTTAAATGGACACTATTTTCATACAGCAAGGGTGTCTGCATATAGGAAGCTACCACTGTTTCATTTTTCTTATACAATTTTATAAAGAAAGTTCTATGAGTGATTTCCACAAAATCATCAAAAGAGTTAATCACAAATCAATTGTACTCCTGGGTTTTTTTTCCCAAGGAAGCATTCTCTTGCTTCCTTGAGTTCTGACTCTCTCAAACCTTTCCCTCCAAAGATTTCCTTAGTAATTCTCTGTACTGTCTGGCGTACAATTCTTAGGATGTTAGTTCAGAGAATCTGGAATTGGATCAACTAATGATCCTCTAATTTTTTCTTTTTTCTTTTTTCTCATCACTTGTCTGCTTGATATTGCATTGAAATTTTAGAAGTAAGTTCTGTCCCTGTCACTCGCGGGATTTGAAGTGTTAAGAGAACCTTTATCTTTGTAGGTGTGCATGGGGTCTCAGTAACATTTTCCATAAGTGAGGGCAGACACAGCCATGAGTGGGGTCACTAACATTGAAAATCTTAGCAGATAGCCATAGGAATGTAAGACCTCACAGAAGCAGTATGCCTCCTGTAACCAGAGTTACTCAGACCTCTGCTTATGCGAGTATATGCTGGCTTTTTATCACTGAGTCTTGTTTCCTTGTAGCGGTCTACCTATGAGTGGTACATACCAAAGGGTATCTTGAAGACAAAATGGATGCACAAACATCTTTATCTCTCTCCTGCTGTGGTGGTCATGTTTTATGAGTTGGATTGGGATGACGTTCAGTAGAAAGACAGGCAAACTGAATGTGCTTCAAAACTAGAAAGAGTCAGGTAATAACAAGAGAGTGAGAATGTTATCTTACTCCTCTATAACAGTGAACTTTAATTAGCACTAATGACATGACTGAAAATTTTTAAGTAATATGACAAGTGTGGTTTGATTTTTAGACAAGAGGGTTCCATTGTATATATTGATTTTTATGACATTGTACAACTCAGAAACTTTATTCCACACTCTCTAATGGATACACACACAGAATAATATATCAAACTAACACATAAATTTGAGCAAAAAACAATTGTTTAATAAACAAAAGAAAAAGACTTTTGTCCAATCATCAGCTTAATTAACAATTCCTGTGATTTAGAGTGCTATTCAAATAACAACCATGAAATACGTTTGTCATAACAACAGTAAGTGCTCTCGACACTCTGGAAACCTCCTTCTTTACCAAGCGACAATCAGATACTTGTAAGTTATAATAAGAACATTACAACTTTTGAAGTTGTTACTTTCGAACTTATCAGCTCATTGAATGCGAAAAAATATAACCAGTACAATGAATAATTTTGTATTCTATAACTTTATTCCTGCATATTAAACCATTCAAAGCAATCTTTTCATTTCTGAGCAGGACCAGCCTTCAAGACCAGAACACTAAGGTTGCTGTGGTTCTTATCCAAAAGAATGCTCCTCTTCCTCCAGGTAAACATCAATAAATACATAGAAGTCAGAAGATGATGTTGTTAAGTAGAGAGTTTAGATCCATGTTTAGTGTTTTCATGCTAACGTCAAACCATAAGTGACTGCCAGGTCTATCTTAAAAATCTGCCAGAGGCATTACAATGAGAGTTACATGTCATTTATTGAGCTAGGCATGGGCTGGAAAATGGGGAAAAACTGCACCCAAAGTGTTGAGTATGACCCAAGAGTGGTGTCTGTAATCAAGGTCAAGGGCACAGTTTCTTCCCACATAGAAAAACATGATTGTAAAACTGTATTTTAACAAGCTGGACCAGTGACTAGAGTACAATTAGCCAATCAAAGTCAAGAATTTAAGATTCCAGCCTGTTGACATGCTTCAGAAAAAAAATATGTTTAACTTATTTCATATTAGTTCCTGTATCCAAAGATTTGAGTACCCTTCATGGAGGAAATTTTTGCTATTATATTGAATCACAGGTGATGATTTACAAGCACTAGAGAGGGCAGCAACATTGTGCAGTGCATGTGACCTGTCAGCCAAATCATTGTTTGTCCTTCCACATACAGATCACTTGATTGGCTACACAATTAGGTATTTGTTCAAAATTTATCATTTTAGATTGATTTTGATGAGATTAGTTTTCATTGAGTTTGCAACTGATTTTAAAAGCCCAACCTTTGTCAAATGTAGGAAAAGATTTATTTAGTAAGAGTTTCATATTTTTTTTTATTGTATTTATTCTAGCTGATCAAGAAAAGTTACAAAACAGGACACAATAAAGACTAAGTTAGTTAGAATTATTTGGAAAAAGTGACAGTGAAGTAGAAAGAAATTGAAAAGCTTTTACATGAGTAAGCCTCAGACTCTATTAACCCTTTAACTCAGTCTCAAGATTTCATTTATTTTGTAATTCTCTTTACTGTCTACCATACAATTCATGTGATGTTTGTGTGGAGAATTTGGAATTGGATCAACCAATAATTCCCTAATTGATACTTTTCTTTATTCTCATTACTTGTCTGCTTGATATTGTAATGATGTGTAAGGAGAAATTTTGTCTTGGTCACTGGTGGGACTTAAAGGGTTAAACTAACTTTAGACTCACTACAAGTTGTTTAGTTACTTACATGGGATGAGAATGTTTTAAAAATAAGGGAATATCTATCAGAAAATCAGATGTTATCAGCATTTATCAAGACTTTCCCAAGAGAGTTAACAGCCTCTCTATTGATTTGTGTTTTCATCTGATTAACCCTTTAACTCCCAGATCAAATTTGTAATTCTCCTTACTGTCAACCATACAATTCTTATAATATTAGTTTGGAGAATTTTTTATCAGATCAACTACTTATCCCCAAATTGATATTTTTCTTTATTCTCATCTCTAATCTAGTTGATATTGTATTGATATTGTAAGGAGAAATTCTGTCTTGGTCACTCATGGGAGTGAAACAGTTGAATGATCATACTACAAGTTATCGTAGTCATTCATGGGACATGAAATTTATGCAGCTTCAAAATAAAAAAGGAACAGGTTTGAAACTTATGAGATAAATATTTCTTCTTCTTCTTCTTTTTCTTTAAGGCTGGAGAATGCTTTTTATGATTTAGCACAGAGTTATTACCATGGAGAATGTAGGAGAGTTAAAGCCCACAAGGTGAAGTTGTAATTCTGGAAATTTGAGGGAGTAGGGAGAAGGTCAGGTTATTAAAATCCCAGCCAGGGGGAAACAACAAGCCTGTACTTGCTTCATGCTGCAGAAACTAGGGAGATGCAGTGGCCAATGTAATAAACTGTGTCCACAGTTGAATGGTCCTGGTCTAAAATTTATTTTCAACTGTCACTGTCTACATTGTCTTGAATTTTCAACTAGTCAGTAAAAGGGGAAAAGATAGCACTCTGGGTAGGTTTTTGGACTCTTTTGGTTTAACCGCCTTAGTTCAACATAAATTCATGGTAAAGCCATTAGGTTTTTTAGTAGGACACTCCCCTTGTACTAAGTAAATTTCTGTTCTCAGATCAAGGACAGAAAAGTACCGGTAGCTAAAACTGTCTGTTGGAAAATGTGCCAAATTCTGGGTCATATACATGCCTGTATAGCTTGCCTGGTAGCACAATGCAATGTTTCTATAGATTACCTTTTCACTAGCCAGAATTACCATCAAAATAATGTTATGTTGTAGCACAAAAGGTAAAATTTTATCAAAATACAGAATGAAGTGACACTTATTATGTTTTCATGCTCTCTATGATCATTAGGAATTTCTTAACAAAGGAACTCATCAGGTGAGAACTTTATTTTGCAAAAGTGATCTTTGTATGTCAATAATTTGATGTGATGGATTCTACTCAAACTACAGAACTACATTTAGTTAAAGGCTGAGGGAAAGAGTTACCAAGAATAAAAGAAAAAGCTTGTTGATGTCAGCTTTGAAGGGTGTTACTTTGAAATGTTTCTCATCCAGTGTCTTTTTTTTGCTGCCCTCTTATATTCCACCAAAGACATCACTGACCACATTTTGCTTTGCACATGGCCTCAACAATTCATAAATCTCTTATTTTGCTTCTCTATTGTTGTTGTAGCTATTGTTGGTGCGGCACCAATTCAAGGTTGCCTTTTTCAATGAGCTAAGACAAGACCCTCACTCTGCTATCAAGTAAGTTCATCAGTATTTATTTTTTTATTGATCTTGCAATGACAACAATTAGTTGGCCAAAAGGTAGATCTCAGTGTTTCCCTTTTATCGGCTAAGGGGTCAGGAAGGAAAAGGAACTTTCAGGGCTGAAAGCCAACTTTCTGTTAAGAAACTTTTTTGAGAAAAGAAAATATAAAGAGGAAAAATAGAAATGAAAATTTTGAAAAGGACACACTGTGAGAATATTAAACAATATACTTTCAGCTGACAGCAATGCTTGTCCCCAAAATGAAGAGTATGAGCAGCATTTGGTGTAGGATTTTCACAAGGTATCTCAAGGTTTAGAACTAGGACAGTGGAGGAGAAGGAGCAAATTTTTTTATGGAAGAAAATGACAGAGAGTTAAAAGTTTTTCTGCCTTGCCACATGACAGCCAAAGACAGTTTACAAAATTGGCAACTCCTGCCACAGATTTCTTCCCCCAATATTTTCAGTCTTCCTGCCTTGGAGATCTCTCAACATAAACTCTCAAGTTAGTTACATTTCCATATTAACATACCAGACATCAGCTGATTGATGTAAGACTTTTTCAATTTTTAACCCCAGGCACTACAGGCAAGCATACAGTCTTCTTGGAGAAATCAAGACAACTGACATGAACATACTAGAGATCAAAGTTGTTGCTGGATTTATTAATTACAAGGTTTGTGTTTTTTCATATTTTAGAACTCTGGTCAATATATATTTGGTGTATACCATTGTAATAATAGTTACATAAAAGTAATGATGTGAAGAAGACATTGTACATCTTGGATGAGTTAAAGACATGATCTCTTATCATGTAATTTTATATTTTTGGGATTATGTACTCCTTTTGTCAAAGATGCAAGGTAAATTCTTCACCAGATACCTTAATTGTGCTGTTAAATCAAAAGATCTCTGTCTGTAATTCTAAGTCTGAGGTGTACAGCCAAGTCACTCTTAAGTAGGCACTTTAGGGAGATGACCATTTAATAAGTTTATTTTAGAAAAATATAATCAGAAAGTTATGAGTGAACTATGGTACAGTACTTACTGGTAATTATTAATTCTTGAAATCAGTTTACCCACTTAACCATCCAATTTCATTTCAGAATGAAACTACATTATAGAATGTGTTGCTTACAACGTTGATGAAATATTCCTTATTTCTCTCTGATTTTATAACAAACCTGTTGGTGACTGCTTACGAGAAACACAGTACAAAAAAATGTTTCCAACATTTTTTTAATATGGTCACTTACAGGAGTGTTTTGGAAACAGTGACAAACAGAAACAAAATGGTTATTGGCAGAGTGGTCACCAAAAAACCAAATATGTTTGAAAAAATTTGATGCTAAATTTAGCTTCAGTGGAATTTAAATGTCCTATGGGACCATTATATCTGGTAATTTATATCCCTCCTACAACATATATTACAGACTATTGAGTTATCCTGACAACCAAACAGTATTAATCAATTTTTATTAATTGTCTCACAGATTTGTCGTCTAAGTTTCCAAGCATCAGCCCCATTAGATGCCATATCACAATTCAGAAAGCATGTGGATTTGTTTAAGGAAAAGGTTGGCTGCCCTGACTTAGCCTTTGAACACTCAGCCTGGCTCTCCAAACAGTGAGTATTTTTTCTGTTTAGCCTCCTCACTCTTAACTGGAAGGTCTACATTCAGTTTGTTTTTTGGGCACTTACATATGTACAGCTAAAGTACCTCCCTCCACCCCAGAGTTGAAATAAGTATCGGCCAATTATGAAGAGGAATTTGATAAAAATGCTGGGGGTTGGGGGTAGGGGGTAATCTACCAGACCTATATGTA
This sequence comes from Pocillopora verrucosa, assembly GCF_036669915.1. Classification (NCBI taxonomy): domain Eukaryota; kingdom Metazoa; phylum Cnidaria; class Anthozoa; order Scleractinia; family Pocilloporidae; genus Pocillopora; species Pocillopora verrucosa. Next base: position 6,957,423 of record NC_089313.1, on the reverse strand, counting down.
GCATCAAATCCAGAGGGAGAACTTTTAGTCTCTTTATGCTACAGAAACCATGATAAGCTTTGATGTGGTGAGTCCTCTTTGGTTTGTGTTCTAGAAGGTTTTTGCTTTCAAAGAAACCCAAGCTGTGACCAGGATCTAACAACTCTTGTTTCTTAACAACATTAGATCAAGAACAGGTCAAGTTGAAGTGAAATTTTTAACTGAACTTTTCAACATAATGGAACCGAAGTGATGAAAAACAGGAGACTTTTAAATAATTTGTTAGTCAGTTCAATGATGAATAATTGTCAAATTTAATACAACATGCTGCATGGTAGGGAATTATAGAGGCTTAATCAATAACAAACTATGTGAAAAATTAATACAGGTTCAGTTTATTTGGAGAACTGTTTGATGAAGCCATCAGAAATGGTTTAACCGCCTTACAGGTAACAATGTAGAAGATCTGTGTTGGCATATTGGTTCAATGAATGAAATATTTATTTATTAAATCTACAAACAACAATACATCTGTAAGAAGAGAAAGAAATTCTTACTAATTATGTTACTAAGTATTCTGAATTGGTATTTAGAATAAAGAAAAAATTGTCTCCCATTATGTTATATCTCTTATGATAATTGTATGCAATATAATGGAGTGTTTTTCTGTTTTAAAGGTACTTTTTTGTCATCTCTTAACAATCATGGAGATCTTTTCTCCCCTAATTAAATTTTGGCTATAAACAGAGAGAGGCACCTTAATAAATAGGATTGATGTAAATGTGCCCAAACAAATCTGGTCTAGTGACTGATTAGAGTGTCCAAATCAGTCATACTCTCAGATTCTGGTAAAGACTTAACTGTTACTTTATCACAGACTCAACACCCAGGATTTTACTATCAACAAGCAGCAAACAATGCCATTGTCAGGAGACAGCTTTGCCAGGGCTTGTGTCATGTAAGTAAAATTATTATCATGCCAGAGGATTGCTGAGAAAGATCTGAAGGAACAGTGACAGACACAAACTCAAAGGAGCAATATTTTTCTTAATGAAAGTGACCATTTTTTTATCATTAGTTGAAACTTACCAATAAAAATTTGAAGACTAGAACTGTCTGACTAAGGTAATTTTGAAGTACAAATTATTTCCAAAGAACTTTTCCTGGAGGGCCTTACCCAGATAAATTGGGCTACATACTTGTGCACATGGGTGGAAATAGCTACAATGGAGGTCAAAGCTTGTTCGGACAGTTATCAAAAAGATATCCTATATCCAAACATATTACAAAAGGCCATCTTTTGCCAATTCAGCTGTGTACACAGAACTCCCCCCCCTCTAGCAATGTTGGTAAAGCCTAAGTTTAGGCACTACATCCTGGTAACGTTTACAAAGCACACAAAATTTGAAATTGTTTGGGGGAGGGGCAGGGAAGGTTTTGATATAAGTAATATTGCCTTAGACTTTAAACCACCCTTGTAGTGTGGGATAATGTTGAATGTAAACTAGTGGCAAGAAAGGGTCATAGATTCCCTTCAGAGTACACCTAACCAAAAACCAATTAACTACCACTCAAAAGGGTCATTTGTTTTCTGCATGTAATTAACTTTTATTGTTCATTGAGTCTGATGAGTTACTTTTTAGTTAATACATTGGAATCTGTTATTAATTCATCTCTAGACTACCACTCCACTTACTATGAATCCCTTAGAAAATGCTGGAAATCTCGACTTCTATGGTCAGAGACCTTGGAGACAAGGTTTTCAAGGTAACTGCAAATATATAATTTTTTTCCTCTGGCAGTGTTTTTTAGAGTAAGTACAAAAGGTGTTGAGACACTCAGTAAGTTTCCTTTGCTAAACCATGTACTGGTTGAAAAGCTCAGTGTTAGAATTTTGTTCCATTAGATGAGAGAAAACTTTTTGTGTATTAAAAACACTCTGTCAGAAAAAAAATTTTAAAACTTTTTTTTTTTGAGCTTATTTGAAACTTGATCTGTTGAGATGCAATACTTTCCTTTAATTTGTAGAACTGCTGGGTTCATTTGACTTAATATATTTGTAGGAATAGAACCACCAGATGCAGGAATAGAGAAGGCTGGAATTATAGCCTTGCAGTCCCAAGAAATCCAAGTGGACCATTCTGTAAGTGTACTGTATTGTTTGGCAGACTTTCATTTCAAGAAAATTAAGATCAGATAAATGTCAGGGAGAAGTCATGGTGACAAATTAAGTTTAAATGCAAGGTTAATATGACTGTGAATTTTTGGTTGTGCACAATTGCATCAATGAGCTTTCTAGCCAAACCAAAGCAATTATGAATTTGAAATCCCAATTGCCAGTATTACATAATACCTTGTTAGCAAATACTCTTACCATCAATCTTTTTATTTATGCTAACCTACTTTGTATATTTGGTTGAGGTACTTAGAATATTGACTCCTTTTTTTTTTTCTCTCACAGTGGGTTATCATTCCCCTTCTCAGTAGTGCAGTGGCTCAGTTTAAAAAGTACAAATCACCCAGGATGAAGAGATACCTGAGTAAGTTCTCTCTTTTTTTAATTTAACCCTTTAAACCCTAAGAGTGGCCAGCATCAAATTTCTCCCTAAAATATCAGCCCTGAATCACATGTTAAGGTCATGAGAATAAAGGAAATGATCACCAACCAAAGAGGCTTTTGATTGGTGAACAAAATCTCCTTGTCAGCACCTTTAGTTAGGAAATGTATAAAGAACAGTATGGGGAATATATAGACTGATTTTAGAGTGTAAAGGGTTAAGAACTTAGCAAGATGCAACTAAAAGCTTTTGTTTCCTCATGACAATGTAGTGCTTTTAAAAGTTTTTTTTATTAAATTTACGAAGCAGAGTGATATAGTGTACATAGTCGAGGTCTATTGGCTTTTCTTATCTAATTATCAATATGACAATAATATGCAATAAGAATACTTGATAAAACATAAGGATACAACTGTACGTTGAATAGTAGTTACAATGATGATTAATATCGTATATGGATAACTGGGCAAGCTAATCATTTTCTACTGTATGCTCTGAAGTTCTTTCATGTTCACGTTAAAAGCAAGTCTTTTTTGTTAATTCTGCAGTGGTTCAGATGGGTGAGGAGTATTACCATGCTAGAGATTACAGTAAAGCCTTATTGTGAGTGTAGCATAAGAGAATGTTTCAGTTTGGAATCAGTAGTGATCAAGTATTGTACCACAGGCAGGCCAGGCCGTTTGAAGCGTCTTCCTATGAAATTTCTTTCGGCCGGAGGCCGTTGCGTGAAAGTAATTTCGTGAAAAGACGCTAACATACCACAAAATGAGTTGATTAATATTCCATTTAACTTTATTGAGGAATTCAGACCAAAATGTAATTTAGATATGCATTTTTCAGGGCTTTATTCATAACCCTCGTAGATTTCTTCTTTAAGGTTGTTGGGAAAAGTCACCTGGGATTACCGCAGAGAAAAATGGTGGTCACTTCTTACGTCAGTTTTAATCACATCACTGAGGTACTGTTGTTTTGTAGTAAGTGAGACAAGATTTGTACTCTCCAGCTCTTGTTTCTGAGAACTCAACATATAAACATTTTCAGTTGAAATAATCTGAATTTACTTGGTTTTGCATTACCTTGCTTTGTAATTGGTCTTGAAAACACGCGCCACCCTCTCAACCAATCAGGTGTAAAATTGAAACCAATGGCGCATTGGTAATGCGCGTTTTCCCGCGCTTCAGGCAGCTTACTTGTTTCCTCTGTAAGTTATCACTTGTGATATTTATCTTCACTGTGATTGGTTGTGGTTGGCAACACGTTATTGAAAAGCCCTCAAGCGTGAGAATCAGGGATACTACGTCGAGGTTGGTGGAAGTTTGGCTCATTTACGACACGGACACAGCCAACTCGGACAGACGGAATAATTCCACGTCTGTTCAGTTGGACTGCTACAATGCCAAAAATCTAAGTTTGTCTTCTTGTTTAACGTCAAATTATTGCCAAGAGGTTGTTTATGAATAGCAATTTTAGTGTAAAACGTTCAAAATAGTTTTTCTCAACTTCAAGTTTTAGGTATATTTATTCGTATATCCTTAGTCTTCTTAACTCTTGTTGCAGGTGTGCTTACTTGGTTGGCAATGTGGAGGAATATATCACCCTTTCGCTTGAATTGACGGGAAGATGTATCCTTGAAAATGCTGCCTATCATTTGAATAACTGACTGTAGTATTTTTTTCTGGGTGAAGTGATTCTTTCGGGTAGAGTTATTTTCAATGCAAAGTGATCTGGGATTGCATTGGTGTAACTTAGCTTCGTTATGTTATTGGTCAAGAAAACTCGCGCCATTTTCTCAACCAATCAGATGCAAAACTAAAACCAACCACGACTTGGTCTTCCGCGTTTTCCCGCGTTTCAGGCAGGGTGCCTGTTTTTGCTTTGAGTTCCTATTGGTTCTTCATGCTAGTCACTCTTATGGGTTAAAGGGTTAAATTGGTTTCCAAGTCAGGTGGAGAGGCTGAAAAGTGCCTTCAAAACGCAAGGTATTCTTGGGCAACCAACTAGTAAGGTTGCAAAATTTGGGAATTTTAGGATAATATTGACATTTGTAGTTGTATAAAGCGGTACAGATTTTGCCTAAGTCAAATTCACTGCGGTGTAATACGTTAGTAAAACATCTTACCCAACATTTGTTATTGTATTAGTGGTAAAGTCCTTGATTCAAGAAAACATCAGATGTTGAAAATTCACCTGAAGAGAAAACAAGATGTCAGACTAATCTTATTCACGTCATGTCGGTAAGGACTTACTGCCAATGGTCGTTTAAAGAGGATTTATGGAGGAACTTTTATTGTAGAACGAGTTTACGCTGATTCTTTCTGTTTTTGTCATCTACGACCCTGACACTGGTGATTTAGACATGGAAAGCACGCGCGCGGCTGAACGCGAGTTAAAAACGCGGGAAAGAGAGTTTCCTTGCCCGCATGGCTGGTCTTTCGCGCGTGGATAACTCGCTTTTTGTCGAGCGCTACTATTACAGGATGAGCATGTTACGAAAGACAACTGAATTCTTATCACTGTATCATGTTTCATTTCTAATTTTTCATTGGAATTACAAACAGAATGAATGTCCTGAGCCCGAGCCAGGCTGTGACTTTGAAGCAGTGGAAGAAGCTAAAGAGCTATGGAAAACACTTAAAGTGACACCACAGGCACCCCAAGTATTTACCATACAGATGGAACAAATAGCACCATTTGGTGAGAAAATGTCAATTCTACTGTGTATTTTTTTTTCACAGTTTACAGAGGCGGAAACTGAATTTAGCTGTAGAAACTCCTAAATTCAATTTCCAAATACAGCAACCAAAATCTTGCAGGGTAGAAAAAAACTCTTCTTTAATACCCTTTGAAACCAAGGCTTGATAAGGTGACGGGTAAAATTTTTAAGTTCAAAATATTAATGAATGAATGAATTTATTTTATTTGTTTTATGCAAAGTGTGATATTGTAATATTTCCTGTTGTTTTCAATTTTGTTCTTCCTTCAGTGGAATGCAAGACAGTCTTCAAGTCAGTTTCAACTACAGCAGATTCTACCATCCTTCTTCAAATTTTCTTAAGGTTTGTAATGTCCTCTTAGAGTCGCTTAATCCAAAACAGCTTTCACCCTTAACTCTCAAGCTCTTATTAATTCTCCAAACCAATGACAGATTTTTCTTTTGATGGTGAGTCATGAGAATTTCGTTTTATACGTGACAAACAGATTCCATGATGCCGTGTGTCTGTTCATTAACAGATCACAGACGACGTCAAAATGTTGGAAATAACAAAAAAGTGGTACATTTTCACGTCTGCACTGAAATTATTTAGCTCTGTTATGCATGGTAACGATTCGGTGATTCTTTGTGAACGTTATGAAGCACGCGATCTGACCTTAAACCTCTCTGGTTTTCACTCTGAACGCTTGGAAAAGGCTAATTTCGTACCTGATCTGCAGGAAAGCATTTCCTACGTGTAGGGCTAGACATGTTATCATGCTATGAGGATTTGGTGTTATATTTGACAAACAGATCCCCTGATGCCATACGTCTGTTCCATAATAGATCACAGACGACGCTAAAATGCTGGAAAGAACCAAAAGTGATACATTTTGACGTCATCTGTAATTTATTATTGAACAGACGCACCGTAACATGTCGTTTCTTTCTTGAATATCCCTTAATGGATCATTTTCTTAATTCTCGTAAACTGTCTTCGTTAAAAATTATCAAAGTATGGAGAATGTAAGTTCTGATTACTCATGGGAATGATATGGTTAAGAGGAAGCTTTTAAGAGACCACAACCTTGGTTCAAAACTGTCAGCACTGAAGTTATTTAGTTCTATTATGCATGGTGACGATTCGGTGATTCATTGAGAGCGCTTTTCAATTGAGTGTTGTACAGCAACCTAAAATAACCTCTACGGCAACTCAGGATAAAGGAAAATATCACGAGAAGCTTACGAAAACTCAGCGTACAAACAAACTGCCATAAAGAGCGGGAAAAGGCGGGAGATTGGTAGAGATAGAGGCTCGACTTTTCAAGACCGATCTTTGACCGTAACGAATAAAAACTGATGTAGTTCCGGATTACCATTGACAATCAATTGAAAGTTGTTCTAAATAAAGGTCTAAACACTTGTTATTGTTGTGTGTTGTTATATTTCAGGGTTTCTTGCCCATTTCCCATCCGATTCTCGAAGATTGCCGTTTTCTTTAGCAATCAGGTAAGTTAAAATATTCCTACATATATTAGGCTAGTGTTTCGTTGTTTCGCCAAAATATGAAAGCACAGTTTAGTCTCGAGCTTACAATAGCAAGGTAACTACCACAGCTAACCGGAACGAAGGTCGACCATAAAATCCACCGAGGAGAACTGATATCAAACAACTGTGTACAATAGTAAGTGTAGGAAACGCGGATGATAAAGGCATGATTGGTTTGGTTTTGCATGATGATGTCTTATTGTCTATGATCTTGAAGGCGTCAAAAGCAAAAAGTAATCATTTGTGGTCACTTCGGGTGTGAATCGCAACATTTCGACTGCATACTGCCAGTCTTCTTCAGGCGATGAGGTCGACCAAGTACGCGTCACTAATATGCTCTTGTGCTCAGCTGTGATTGGAATTTCACGGCTGTGATTGCATGCTTGGAACAGGCTAATTTCGTGTCTGCCTGCCTGTAATCATGCCATGACACTCTGGAAGTTAATTTGGTTGCATTTTCTACTGGCCTGACTCAATTTTCTTTTATCTTTTATCTTAGTTTTATAACCAACAGTGTGTTGTTGAGACTGGGTCCGCTCAAGGGGAGGGTGGATTGTATCTTCTTCCAGCAAAGACCAAAGTCATACCGTTTCAACTAGTGCCCCAGCCTGAGGATGTTGGAAAACTACTTCAGGTAAAAAATTACTGAAATACTTCGCCATACGAGTCTTTGCACTTATCAATAATTTATTCGTGTGAAATGATAATGTTGCAGTCAGGTTACGAGACTAGTAGCCTAAAGAGGAAAAGCTAATGGTCTTTTACTAGAAACTATCTTTAGAGTATTGCTGCCAGTCCAAAGTAAGATTGCCCCCCTCCCCCCGCTTCCCGCACTTATCATTCCTAGGTGTAGAGTAAAGAATTTATGGAAAACACTTAAAGTGACCCAGGGCTCAAAGCCAGATCTCTCGGTAGTGTCACCGGAAAAGTTTGACAGAAAACTTTTTTCCGGAGGAGACTGCTTTAAAAGAGACTTCAGATTTAAGCTTTCTTCGTTGTGGTTCCTAGGTCACCTCCGTTGCTCTGGAGTTGGGGTCCCATGTCTCGGTATGCTGTACTGGTGTAGAGTGGCTGGGGAGGGGAGACTGGTAACCAAAGCCTCCCCTTTGTGTCATACGGCTTAAAATCCGCCAGCAAGGAGGATCAGTTTGACTGGGATGAGTTGAAGGTCATCTCGAAAAATTAAGTAAGTCATGCTTGTTTTCCATTGAATCTTTAGCTACGGAGTGGAGTAAATATGAACAATTATTAACAGACATAGAGGTGAATTGTTGTTTCAGTTTGTACCACACAAACTGAATAACTAGTGGTCCAAAACATTTTTAACGTATCTACCTCCCAGTTAGCCAATTAGTGCGCGCAAAGAACGGTATCCACTTGAATGGTAATTGCTTACAGGCTTGAATCACATGGCACTGAGAGTTCTTCGGAAAGTAATTAGTCAAATGAATAATCACGACCTCAGTAAGGTGGAATTTATTGTTGATATCAGTTCCCTTCGCGAACTCTTTACGCCAGAATTGAACCGCGCAAGCCTAAAGTTAATATCACACTGAAGCATGAACCACCCGCCCTCGTAAACGAGCTTTATGAACTTCAGCTGGTTGTTGAGAGCTTGGAAGATACACCGCTGAGAGACAGGTATGCCTTTTCAGTGTGTTTTTATCTCAGTGTTAAAAAAGAACGTGAACCAGTTTTCTCCTCTCCTACCGTCTATTTTTTATCTGAAAGTAATGCAACATGTCTTTGCCTTTCTCACATTTTCGTGCTTTTGTCGGTTTTCGTGAACCTAACTCCTCTTTCAAGCGTTACAACAACAATATGTACCTTTTTTTTAGAGCATGGCTTGGATTTCATGATGAGCAGGAATCTCCCGAAAGAGGTGAGTTTTTAAAAACAACAACGTCTTCCCGAATATTATATTCTGATATGTCAGTGAAGATATTCAATCTGGGAGAGCCTGGGTATTTTCCTTCGTTGGAAGATTAGAGCGTTAAAGCGCTTTTTGCTTGAGCGTCGTAAACCAAAACCACAGGAATCACAACAGCCAATCAGAAGAAAGGAAAATAACTTTAAGAGCCAATTAGAGTTCAAGGTAAAACCGAAGTTTTACATCTGATTGGTGGAGAGAGTGGCGCTAGTTTTCTGGACCAATCACACAGCGAAGTTAGGCAAAAATTTAATTTTTGTTGATATGTTTTCGTTCAAAATGTCAAGTTTCTGTTAATTGTATTCCCAGGCGCTTTGATTTACTCAGAAGTACCCGCAGCAGATCAGGCTGAGAGAGATGCAACGAACTTTTTGGAATTTACTGTGGATGGAATGACTGATAAGGTATGAGAGGTTGTATAAAGGATGATACTTGGCCGTGTATGGCTACGAATTTTATCTTCGACCCTTGCGTCTCTACCTTTAACCAAGAAGCTATGCATTTCAGAGTGAAATTTGATTTGCGACACGTGAGTTGCTTCAGATTTGTGTACAGAAAACTTGGATGGTGGTGGTGAATTTATTGTTTTGTTCACATTGAGAACCTCATGACACAAGCTGAATTTTTATCCTTTTTAGACGTTTTTGGTGTGTAGTATGGCTATTTTTTTTTACGATGTTGCCGTATTTTGACAACCGATTCAAATTTAAAACCAACGAATGAAAATACGCAGTGATACTATACACCAAAACTTCTAATAAGTTATTCGTTATCCAACTGAGTTATTTATACGAAAAAGTCGTCCCTTCTTTTCTCCAATAAACCAACTCACGGAAAGCATAGCTAACCTGTCAAAAAGGTTTTTTTTTTTAATCTTTCTTATTCTATTTACAAAACATGACGCTAACGACATTGCTGATCCTAGCAGTATGCTGGACGCGTGTCATATATGAGCTTCGTAAAGGGCATTACTTACCATGGAGTCTCTGTGGCTCAGTGGTAAAGCATCGGAACGCGGAATCCGAATCCTACAATTGTGACTAGACGAAAAACACCTTTCTCTTTTTCTTTACCGATCTTAAAACTAACCATCTTTTTACTCTATTAATAAGGTTTTTTTTTTCAGTACAAAGTAACCAACTGTCGAAGTAACCGTACAATATCGAGGGTAATTTGTACTCGTTGCGCGCGTTATTTCTTTTTGATATTCCATGTAGTGCTGTTGGATTAAAAAAACTGCCTTCACTTCGTTTGTCTGGTGTGCAGGAAAATAAGGCTTTAACACCAATGAACCATCGTAGTTCACGTCTTGCATATTATCAATGTGTCCCTTTCGTCTTTTCTTTCTAGATCGAGAGGTCGTACTTCGTCAAATGCTCTCAAGTAGGATCGGGGACTGTAACAGCAAAGGTATAATACTTAAGTAAGCTATAATTGTACCTTTAATCACAATTCTTTGGGCGTCTATTTAGAGACCTCAAGTCAAATTGTCGTGCAATAGGTAGCCTGCAGAAGAGGCGTTTTTAAGGCGAACGAGGATTAGAGAAAGGGGAGGAGTGCCTTATTTTTCCCCGCCTTTCCCTCGTACGTCACTTCCGCTTGCCTCCGTTCGCCCTATTGTGCATGTTCTGCGGGCTATGCGTTTCCGTTCAGTACGTAGTTAATAGATCTCTATACAATACCTTTAGATACGTAATATCTTTGTATGTTCTTACTCTCTTAGGATCGAGTTTCAAGTTAAGATATCTTGCATTCTTTGAAAAGATTCCTATCAATGCTTAATCATCCTAATCATTTGCTTATTTTTTTATTTATTTTTTTTTATGCAGATTATCTATACTGTAGATGTCCAAGTTGAACCAAATTCTTCGCCAGTCACCTGTACCTGTGCCAAGGTGAGATCACTCTTTTGTGTCTTAAAAGTAAAAGTAAGGCTACCTCTCAGTATTTCCACATTTCATTTTAATTCTCGTTCGCTTTGTTATGTAGTTGCACTTGTGAATGTGACTTGCACTATTAACATGGAGCGCTTTTCGGTTGACTGTCATAAAACCAAAACCAAAGCAATCACAACGGCTAATCAGAAGAAAGGAAAATAACTGAAAGAGCCAATGAGAACTCAAAAGAAAAACAACAATACCCAAAGGGCGGGAAAATGTGGCTTTAGTATTGCATCTGATTGGTTTAGAAAGTGGCGCGAGTTTTCTGGACCAATGATAGAACGCAAGTAATCTCAGATTTCTTTCGACACGCAATTAAAAAATCCTCTACCTGGTGAATACAAAATCACGGTGACTTTTTGCTTTCTTCTTTCTCTACTGTCCTGATTTATACCCGCCTTAGGAGGAAAGTGTTGTTATCAAGACTGTTATGCCATTTGAAATCTCTTTGTCTCTGACAGGTAAGGGAAAAAAGGCAATATTTTTTACGATGTAATTTTACGTCTCTTTGAATCGATCAAACTTGCGTTTTTGGCTATGTTAGCAAACTTGCTCTCGCTCTTGTCTCAAATATTTTTTATTACATTGAAAGTTATGGCATAAATTAATGCATCTATAAATCCGTCAAAAATTTTTGATCGCTGCATAACTCTACGAATATAAACCTGGTCTGGTGCATCAAGAAACACTTTCTGACTAACACGCATCTGAATGAGGGTGCTGTGGTTTGAATTGATGATTAGCGCTAAGTTGTCTTTTACCACGCGATGAAAATTCAATTGTAAGGTTCCTATACAAAGTAACGCAGTGTCTAGGCTAGTAAAAAAATGAATTTATAATTTCGCGAATGGCTAAATGCGTTTACTGCTTCTTGTAGCGCCATACGTCAACCGCAGCTTAATGTATGGCAGCAGCGTTGAGTTCCAAACGGGCGCTTAGATAGTTTGCCATCGGGTTTTCCGTTCACAGACCACACAAATTTGGTTGATTTCAAGTTGTTGTTTTGAAAAAAAAGGGGTAAGAAATGTACAAAGTTTTGAAATGCACGTGCCGATCAATTGTTCTGAAAATTAGATATTTTGTTTTGTTATGCCCTCGTTGTCGTCGTCGTGGTTTGCTTTTGTTTTGTTTTGTTTGTTTTTTATGAGGGGGGTGGGGGTGTAAACCAAAGCAATGTAATGAGTTCAAATCATTGATTTGCGTTTATTCTCAGTTGGAGAGACTAGATCAGCTGTTCGAAGAAGAACCATTCCTCTTATTAGCTGGCATCAAATGCACCTCACCTTGGCCTGTTACCATGGTCACCACTACATTGAATATGGGTGAGTTTACAAACAATTTATGTTCGTAAAAACTTGATTTGTCTTCCTTTAGAAAATATAGTCGTGAAGATAAGTTAATGGAGCAGGAGAGCAAGTGCAGCAAGATATTGGGTGCGGTGGGGTGGGTCGGAGCGAAATCTCCGATTAAGTGGAAGAGTGAATCTCTGGGTTCAATTAGTATCCCCTCCCCCGAGTCAAGCTGGGAATGTATATATACTACAGCTTTCGTGCGTGTGCCGGAACCGCGCGAAAATAATGTCATGAATTATTTTTCAACCTTTGGATAAGATGACATGTCTCGAATTGATCTTCTCAAACTTACTGCAATTTAACTCTTTGAAGAAAAAGTAGCCTGAGAAATTCAGGTTTTATGGAGGATTGACAAGGAACCTATATCTTCTTGAGAATAGTCGGTCCAAGTCCAAATGTGTTACAACTATCAGTCTTACAGTCAATTTGGTGAAATTCCGGGCCAATTGGCATAAACACGATAAAGTCGATAAGGTTGTGCGAAAGCACTCTTACTGCGCGTTTTACAGGGTTTCAAATTGTTCAAGAGATGAGGAAACCTCACACGCACAAGGAAAAGCCACTCATAAAAAAACGTGGTTAAACTCAGTGTTAATAAATGTATAGAGGGGGTACGTTTTTAAACATAATTTGGTGCTACGTCAGTGGGGGTATTGAACAATAGTCATGTTTTATTAACAAAGTTAATAAAAGAAATTGGTCCCTGTAAAGAGTTTCTCAAGCGGACCTCTCGAGCGTCAGCCCTACGTCGATACTTCAGCTGTAGAAATCCTTTACGGTGGCCAATTTACATTATCACTTCAGTTGATAAAACCAAATTATCTTTGAATATATGTATTTGTTAATGAATAGAAAAGGAAAGACGGTAAATCTAAAGCTCCGTAATAAAGTAAAGAAAGATATTTTTTCTTCGTCATACAAGCGTGGGACAAGGAAAAAGTAAAGCTTGCCATTCGAGAGCGGAAGTCGAAATTCTGGGGCTCTAATCCTCATGGAGGCACGACCTCGTTAGAAGACCAAAGAAAAAAAATTTATTTATTGTACCGTTTTTTTCAGATTTGCTTGCATACGGCTGTGTACAGAGCCCACTTTTCGTAAGCTATCTCGTCCGCAATAGAACGCTTCAAGGTCAGGAAGTCGAAGTCACAGTGGAGCCAAGTGACGTCTTTATGTATTCAGGTAGGTCCTAAACAGGTTAGTTCAGCTTACTTGCTACACGTAAAACTTGTCTCATGCGAGGGGGTTTGCTGAAATAATATACTTGAAGAAGTATATTATTGGCTACTGCGCTGTGATTGGCCAGTCAAACTCCCAATATCCTTTGCTATTTATCTACGAGAAACGCGGGCGGAATTCGCCAGAAGCCAACGCAACTTTGGTGAATAGTTGTTAACTATGAATTTCATCTCCAGATTCAATTTCGTCCGCGGCCAACTGGCGATCACAGGCTCAAGTTCAGTTTATACCCTCTTTAAGGGGGCTTTTTGACTCTTCCCAAGCTGCATTTCAAACTGCGTCGCTTTCAGGTTAGCTGAGATGAACATGCGCAAAAATTGGTTCCGACCAATGTTTTTATAAAGGTAAGAAACTTTTTTTGTGTCCAAAACGTGAAAAAATGCAAATATTTTGCAACGCGTTGGCAGAACATCGGATAACGCTCAATTTGGTTGGTTTTAATTATGAACACAATCATCAGAAGATGTTTCTACGCTCTAATTCGGTTCACTAAATTAGTTATAAATTATTCAAGTGTTTGACTACCGTAAAGTTTACGATCCAAATCGCCATACTGGCTTCTCGCTGAAAGGCTGTATCCTTTAACCCTTTCACTCCCAAGATATTTTTATTAACTCTCCTTACTGTCTGTCTTACGATTCTTTAGATGTTAGTTCGGAGAATTTGTTGATGGATCAACTGATAATCCCCTAGTTGATTTTTTTTTTATTCTCATAACTTGTTTGCTTTATATTGTTTTGATATTGTAAGGAGAAATTCTGTCTTAAGTCACTTATGAGGACTTCCTGACTTGAAAGTGGATGTGAATTCTCAGGCCCGGTGGCCGTATTTGCAACACCTTTACGGCCCTGAAACGGAAAAACAAAACACAACAAAATAAACAGCTGCAGTAACCTTGTTGGAAGGGATGGCTGTGTAATGTGTTATTACACAGCTTGGACCGACTGTCTGAACAAATTACACATTTTATTAGTTATCAGTTTTAAAAGTTAGCACGTAGGATATCCTTGCGAAAACAGGTCTAGAAGTTTTTAGTACAACTAGCGACTGGAATACCAGTGATTAGTCATAAAATGGATTAGTCACAAGTTTTAAAAGTTAGCATGTAGGATATCTATGCAAAATCAGGTATAGAAGTGTTTACCATAATCAGAAACTGGAAATCCATTGGAAAACTCATTTATAACGTGTCTGTTATCACACAGCCTCGAGGCCGGGAATTGGAATCTGAGAAGAAGCCTGGTTACGAGTACTAAAGATATGGATGGAATGGAACAGTGGAGACTGGAGGCAAACTTTCCAGTTATAGTCACAATAGGATTTTTAAGCAGCAAAGTGATGCAGCGGAGATTTGAACCGCTGTAAACTGCCAGCCACATGAAGGAAATTCTTTAGTGGGGGCTTTTGTCCACTGGCTGGTGAATTGCAGGATGTTTAAGGCCAAACAACTCTGTGGTTAACAGATACGCTTATGTGTTTTTACGCGCATGTCGTATCGATATCACGTAGAATCAGTTGCACTACTTCCTTTGGGTGGATTAAGAAATTAAGAGTAGTGCTACTACATAGAACGACGACTTGCCCGGAGATATTTGCTCCGTTTGTGAGTTTCTCTCTCTTGTTGACTTGGAGTGACATGTTTCCAGTTTTCTTCATATTTAACCCTTGAAATTTCGTATAGAACGCTTTTTGACAAAGTGTCGTAAAACTGAAATCAAAGCAATCCCAACAGCCAATCAAAAGAAAGAAAATACTTAGAAGAGCCAAAGAGAAATCAAAGTGAACACAACCAAACTGTCTAAAGCGCGGAAAAACACGGGTGACCAAGTTGTGGTTGATTTTACTTTTGCATCTGATTGGTTGAAAGAGAGTGGCCCGAGTTTTCTGGATCAATCACAGAGCGGAGCAAAACCAATGTGATCTTAGATTGAAAATTGCCCTATGAGTTCAAGATTTCTTTCGCGTGGTCGTTGACTTGGGTCAAGCCTGAATCAATTATCACACAGAGAAATCAAAAGCGAATGATTAAACTGTTTAGTTGAACTTCTAAGTTGAACTCGTTCAAAACTTAACAACGAAACAGGCTCATGATTTTTTTAGACACCTGGACAGTATGAGGCTACTAGTTGCGTAGCGAATCAGATTGCAGCATTTGTGAATTTCTACTTATATATGATTTATGTGCCACTCTCGCTAAGAGCGGTCCTCTTGACTTCCCGTCGGAAAAAAGTTTTCTTTTATTTTCTGCCCATGAAAAGGGTTTAGGACACATGTTTCAAAAATAGTTGAGTTGTTCTCCAATTCTCTTCTTTTGCTTCGCCACAAGCCAAAAATCATTTTTGGCCAGACCACCCCAGCGAACAGTGATCGAAAGTGTCAATTTCAAAGATTTTGTCTAGCGCGCAGCGACTGCAACAATGTAGCTCACGGAATTCTATCTTGCTACATGTTACAAGGTGTATTCATTTAGTTCACAGACAAAATATGGAAACTTCAGCTGAAATATTTTTCATACCAGCGTGATCAGAGAAGACCCTGCTCTTCGACCTTAATTTGCATATCAAAAATTCACTACTTTGTACGAAAGAATTTTCAAAATGCAGGCGTTAATCGGGCCGAAAAGCATATCAGTGCATAGTTTATACACCAATGAGGTCACGGATTGCCTCAAATCCGCGGGTATATCTCTAGCTTCCATCCACCAACTTCTTTAAAACAACGCAAATCCATGTGTTTGCTCAATTGCGCTCGTGTCAAAGATCATTTGCATGATTCTTGGAATTGACCAAGATCTCCTTTTGGCAGTTCAGACTTCGTTCGTTTATCTTCTACGTTGAGGATTTTAGGTTTTCACTGCAACTGAATGGAGATTACATGCCGAGTTGTCCTAAAACGTTGCGTAAACGTTATCGGTCGTAACGCTTGCGCGCTTGCGTGACTTACAAAGTAGAAAAAGGTGATAGGAAGGCCTCCTCGATAATTTACGTTGAAATATCAGGTCATGAATTATGCAGTGTGGAGAAGATCAAAATTAAAGAATAAAATTTGGCACTCTGGTCATAACAGACATATCGCGTTGCTTGAAAGGACACAAAACAAGTTAAAATAGGTTGCAGTGTTTATATTTACAAAACAACACGCATACACTCTGAAATAATTCTTGCAGATTCTTCCGAGATTTAGTATACTGAACCCGATGAACTAACCCTCCTTTCCGCAGATTTGTTTCCATCATTAATGATGTTACGTTCTTATGGACCACAACGGTTTTGAGCGACAAACTCGACATTTCCCTGCGACCATCAAAATCAACTGGACAAATCCAGCTTGATATATTGCGCGACGTGATTGTGCAAATTTTCCCCCTTGCCATATGGCCTGTTTCGCGGGTTCTACAAATTGAAACCAAAATTAGTTAGTGTAACAAATTCGAATCAAAAGTTATTAAAATGGACTGAATTACATTTTAACGAGAATTTTAACTTTTAAAAAGGTTTACTTGATTCATGGAAAGCAAAGATTGGAGTGGCTTTGGATATTTAAGCCCTGATTTCTCTCCTGGGACGACGTATCGAGTTATTTGAAGTATTACCAGCTAGAGAGAGAGAGAGAGAGAGAGAGAGAGAGAGAGAGAGAGATAGAGATAAATCGTTTATTAAAAAGAAACACCTCGCAGACCGAAGACTGAATTACGTGTATAACCAGCGAAATCCTCGATTACAAGTTAATTTTGTTTCATTCCGGTCAGTTTGACCACGATATGGAAAAAGATATAACAGTTATTGGTATGTTCTAAACATCTGAACACTTTAAGAAACATTAGAAATGCGGTGGAGGTACTTGTTAACAGCCACAGCATAAGGGAAAATGTGAGGCAGTAAAAGAAAGTCAGACTGACTGGATTGAAGTTTCGGAATTTAAGTTATACTCGTATAACATGAGTAATATATTTGCAATTTCTCGAGAGTGAAGGCTATTATCTAACTAAAAATTGGTTCGTAAGTGCCCATCTGGGCTATCTGCAATAGCAGACAAAACCAGAATTCTCTTGACAAAATCAAAGGACAAATTGTGTCATGACGAATTTTTGTCTCGATTTTTGCATCCGCTTAAAACTTCAAAACTGTCAAATTTCGTCAGAGCTTGATCTGCTCATGAGACCAGCTGGCATAGTTTACCAATGGACTCAAACTCCAGTTTCAGGATTCATCGAACGTCGTTTCAAAGTTTTAAAATCCACGAGTTTCGCGACAAAAAAAGTTAATGCCTTAAAGGTAAATTTTAGTGAGTTCAATAACAAGCTGGTGGCAGCTTTTACGACAAATGGCGTTGAAAACTCAGTCTCCTTTCACTGCCTCACATTCTTCTTTTTGCTCTGGATGCTAAAAAATACTTTTACTACATTTCCAGTGTCCTTTAAGGTGTTCTGGTGTTTAGAACATACCACTAACTGTTTTATTTTTTCCAAATCAGGGCTGAAATACCCAAAGCCACTCCAATCTTTGCTTTCCGTGAATCAAGAAAACATTTAAACGATAAAATTCTCATTAAAATGTAAAATTCTTCAGTCCATTTGAATAACTTTCGATTCCAATTAGTTACATTAACTAATTTTGGTTCCAACTCGTAGCACCTGCGAAACAGGTCGTATGACAAAGAGAAAAGTTTGAACAATCACGTCGCGCAATACATCAAGCTGGGTTTGTCCAGTTGATTTTGATGGTCGCAGGGAGATGTCGAGTTTGTCGCTCAAAACCGTTGTGGTCCATAAGAGCGTAACATCATTAATGACGGAGTGTTTGTAAGAGGTTCTTTTACGAACAAAATATCGAACATGGATACATTAATGTTTTGTTCAATTACATTATTGTTATGCGTTATAATACAAGTCTTAAAATAAAATAAATCAAATTCATCCGGAATACATCGATTTTGGATGTCATACATCGATGTTGTGCAGCACACATTGCTTTCCTGACTCATTCACGCGTGACCTTATATAACCAAGAGATGTTCAATAAAACTAAAAGGTGACGAAGCGGAAATAGAAATGACCGGAAGTTAGATTAAACAAGAAGCCCCGGAAACTTTACATTTTCAAAATGGAGGAAATGGAAGCAGACGATCAGTGAAGTTTGAGAAGCACTATGCAAGGTGCACGGATTTGGCTGCCCAACATCGAAGGATTTTTTACGTCTTTGGGTAGGCTACTGGAAAGTGCAGAAGGGCAAAGGAACACTGCGTCCTACGACTCGGCTGAATTTTTTAGTCGCCGTTTACGAGAAAACGAAAGAACTCTTGTCACTTTGACTCTAAGAATAGTATTCAGGAATCTATTCGAAGAGTGGATCCGGTTCTTCGCACTTTAAGAGCAGTGCAGCAGATAATTTGTAGAGTGTACAGTGTGCCATGGCTCAATTCGTTATGGTAAAGTAAAAGAATTCGTTGAAGCGCTATTTAGTTTAACACTACCTTCTTTCTAACGAGTCTCTGTTTAGGGGGGTCTCCTTTTTTAACAGCCCCCCCCCCCCCCACACCATTAGAGCCCACCACCCCTTTTTTCAAAATAGTCAGGCAGTTTGTTATTTCTCTAGGGACAACACCCCCTGGGGGGACTCCTGTATAAAAAGGACAGGGATACTTGTCATACTTTTTAGAGTTTAAAAATGCAGGGTTGGTTGGTATGGTGGTCAGTTCCAAAAGGTCCACAGCGGGAGCTTTTGCGCTACCTCTTAGGTAGGGTCTTGAACAGAAAAAAATGATTTTTCATCCAAGAATTCTTCCGATATCAGCCCGACGAAAACCGGCGTCATTTTGCAGAGTTTGCAACTGTTGCAACAAGTTCGTTTAGGTCAGAGATCACCTCAACTTCATTTGGGAAGGCTTCTTCTATTCTTAGAGTCAGTGACAAGAGTTCTTTCGTTTTTTCGTAAACGGCGACTAAAAAATTCAGCCGAGTCGTAGGACGCAGTGTTCCTTTACCCTTCTGCACTTTCCAGTAGCCTAACCAAAGACGTAAAAAATCCTTCGATGTTTGACAGCACTTCGTCAAAATTAAACCAAAGCTCCTTAAAATGCGACAACTAAAAATCAAATGAATTATATTTTGAAATAAAAACACCCCCTATTTCTTACGAATTATCCTCCTTCAGTACTAGCACACTAAAGTTGGTCAATTTTACTGGATTTTTTGCATAATTAATAAGGTAAAAAACCAAATTTTCGTTTTTCCCCATTTTCTCGGACACATTTGAATTTTCAAACTTTGAAATAATTTTTTGAACATATCTCCCTAAAAGGGTTTTCCAGGCAAATTATCAGAACTTTCGATTTTTTTAGCCTGGCCAGCGATTCTCGATATTTACAGTCACGGCCTCTTCAAAACGTTTCCGTTTCATCTGAATAACAAAATAAACATGGCAATTGTCGGGAAAGTCCCGACTTTCTTTCATTGTTTTTGTCTTTTCACTTTCAAAGGCATGCGCTACGAAGTCAACAACTTGGTAAGTACGAGTAGAAATGTTTAATACGGGGGTACACAGCTTTCTATATCTACAAATAAATTTGTAACAGAAGACTTTTATTTTAAGTAACTTTGCATGAGTAACGTTTTAATGGAAAAGCCTCAAATAAATGCTATTTTGTCAATGTGTATGTCCTGTGCCTATCCAGTCATGCGATGTTATGCAAATCGCAACCATGAATAACACACGTGTTAGGATATCCAAACACGTGTGTTTAGAAAACATTAACAGCCCTCTTATCTTTGTACTGAGTACTTTTACGCTTTGAACGTTCGAGCAAAGAAACTTCCTCTTTGCAACTTTTCGGTGGTCGAAACCACTAAAAGTACTCAGTACAAAAATAAGTGGGCTGTTGATGTTTCTCAAACACATGTGTAATTGTCGGGAAAGTCCGGACTTTCCTTCATTGTTTTTGTCTTTTCACTTTCAAAAGCATCCGCCACGAGGTCATCACCTCGGTAAGTACGAGTAGAAATGTTCAATACAGGGGTATACAGCTTTCTATACCTACAAAAAAATTAGTCACAGAAAAAGCCACGAAGTCTACATCTTGGTGAGTACGATTAATATTCTTTCATATCACACAGCTTTCCATCGCTCAAATGACTGAGTAACTCCGAAATAATGCTTTTTGGGAAGACCCAAGCTCTTTCGATCTTTATGTTTGCGCTCTGTAGTTACTTATCATTCGAATAACACGCGGCGAAAGAATCGCCAATGTAGTGATATACATTTAGAGCACCTTTTTCAAACCTTTGTGCCATTATATCCTCGTTCTTCATTCCTGCACTATGTAGTTATGTCACGTTACGAAAGAAATTCGTTCCAAAATGACTTTTATACCTTTGTGGCCTTTCACCCTAAACTCTATCCTCATCAGTTAAGATTTAAAACCATCGCTCAATTTGAGGAAATGACGATCCAAAAAATAATATCAGACCTATCTAAGTTATGACTGTCTATCCATGATATCATAAGATATTCGTTGTGATTCATTACGTGGTTTTTCAGTAGGAAGTAACCGTCAGGTTTCCCCAGATTTATATTGGTTCGACTGCGTTGTTATGGTGTACCATGAATCCGCGTAAAATTCGTTGAAAGTTTGAAGATATTGTTCGTGCTATTCGTGTTATGCCTGACTAAGGTAATATATAACAATTAATCGCCGAAGGCGAAGCGAATTTTGCTTAGTAATCCTGGATACGAAGTCAAGGGGATTATTGTCCTATATGCGTGTATGAATTCAGCGTGGGGTAAATATTTGTTTAAGCAGAATTGCATGCTTAGCCGCGGGTGCTTTCAATTTCTTTGTGAATTCGTTTTGATTTGGAACTATTCTGTACCAATTGTTTTGTTGAATCTTATCGAGATATTTAGCCAATCTCCCCTTGAATTGAACAAGTTTATTTATTTCATTCAATCAGCAAAAACTTCATATTCCTCTTTTGAAAAGTGATACGCCAAACTTAATGGTATCTTTTGCATTCTTCGGAATTGCATTTCCTTCGCTGCCCTAAGTGAAAAAAAGGGAGCCCAATACCTATCGGAGACTCACAGGATTCGTGTCATTCCTTCTTTGACGACACTCAGGATCATTCAAGGTTGATTGGCTGCTGCCATTGCTATGGGCAAGAAAGGAAGCGGATGTGGTCGGACGACTGGTAGGTGTTCCGCCTCTTGTAGACGAGAAAGCAACGAAGCAGGCGGTACTTGAGCGGATAAGTTCAGTGAGCCTGATACATATTGCTGCCTATGGTAACGCCGAAAGGGGAGAAATTGCCCTTTCCCCATTCCTACTCCCAACAGTCGAAACACCATCCCACCACAGGAAGCTTACATGTTGACAATGGCCGATGTCTCACAAGTGAGAGTCAGAGCCAAACTGGTGGTACTTAGCTGCTGTCACAGTGGAAGTGGAGACATAAGAGCCGAGGGAGTTATAGGAATTGCCCGGAGCTCGCTCGGTGTTGGTTGCGCTGTGGGCCATTTCAGACTCAGCAACAGAGCAGCTGATGAATCGGTTCTACGAACACCTTGTTGAAGGAGAAAGTGCCAGTAAATCCCTTCATCAGGCTATGAAGTGGATGAGAAAAAACGGCTTGACTAACGTGTCTGAGTAGGCTTCGTTTACGCTGATTGGAGATGATGTGAGGCTCGAGTTTGACAAGCAAAGGTAAGACTCAGTCCGAAAAGATATTTCTAAATTTGAAGTTGAATTGGATGCGAAGGTGGCTATGGTTTACTGGTTCCTGTCTGTAGGCGGTGATCCTTTGTTACTTTGAGCATCAAGGCTACTATGACATCTATATCTATCTATCATCTATCTATCTATCTATCTATCTATCTATCTATATATATATATATATATATATATAAATGAATGTGGAGGTAGAGTCCACCTTAGTATTAAGTGCTCAATGCTGTGGTAGCAGAACTAAGTACTCATAATTTAAGGAATTAAAGAGGACGCATCGATTCTCTGTGACTCTGAGTTTCGCGCCTAAGCGCTCTTCAGACAGAACTTTATTTAATGAAGAACATACCTCCTTATATACAAATTAGATAAGAAGCTAATTAATTCACTAGTGTGATGATCTAATCTACATGTGAAATAAAGATTCTATAGAGCTATTATTGGCGGCTTGTGAAATTTGCTGAGCAAAACTTATTCTCGTGGCGGCATTTAGAAATGAGTTCTGTTCTTTTGTTTAATTAAGACGGCTTCTTAGCTCTAACTAAATAAAGTTTTTCTGTGAGGCACAAGTGACACCGCTTGCTTTTGTTGCTCTAGACCGGGGCGATCGCTAAAATACTCCAGTTAATTGTAAAATTGGTGTTGTTGTCTTTGAGTGTCCAGATATGCTTTGATAGTTCCGTGCTGTTTGAATAGTTTCTGTTCCGAAAAGAAAGTTTGTGTTGCGTGTAACGTTGTTTAAAAGTTCCTTCAGTAAGTCCAAAGTAATTCTTTCCGGTTGTGTCATTTTCTGTTGTTACGTTGGCGTTGTAGACGACGCTTGAAGTGAGACAGTTGTTTTTCAGAGGGCAGTCGTTTTTTTTTTTCTGCAGTTACAGTTGTTTTCTGTGGAGGGTGTCTTGCTTGTCTCGAGGATTTTTCTGTTGTGTTTCTTAATTATGGTTTGTAGGTTGTCTGTGCAGCTATAACAAACTTTTATGTTGTTTTTGTTGAAAGTCTTGTTGTACCTGTGGCTTTCGGAAAATGTTTACTGACGAGGTTCAGAAACTCTCTGCCGATGTTTGTTTGTACGTTCATGCTGTAGGGCGGATTAAACCAAATTATGTTTCTTTGTCTGTTTTTGCGGCTGTTCTGTACGGTGTGAGTTACAGGTTTCTTGCGTTAAGTGTAGGTTAATTTTTTGTCGTTTCCACATATCATATATAATTATATATCCATATATAATTATACATATATATATGTAGAGTTGCTACAGACGCTCTCTGGAGAAAACATAGAATCGCGAAGCTGCCTCTCTGCCAATCAGACCCAGGTGTTAGCCATTTATATTTTTACATATTGTGCTTGGTATAATTGTATTTGCTTTGTGTATAAAATATTAGTTGAATTAATAATAACCGTTGTTTTTCACCTTTTGACAGAAAAGGAGACCCCGACAGGGTGAATGATGAGAACTGCTCGAAGGGAACAGAGCTAAAAGTTTTTTAATAGACTTTTTAAATTAATAGAAAAAAGAAGAGAAAGTACTCTATCCGCTATTTCATTAAAATTAAAAAAAGAGCTATCCCAAATTAGGGAAGATCTAGTTCAATTTTTTGTGCTTTCTTTCCCAATATTCTCAGAAAGATGCATTGGTTACGTACTCAAGAATTTATTTGTTTTGTTTTTTTTTTTTTTTTGCATAAAAATGATATTTCTGATATAATAAGCGCAACACAATGTTCACGCACGTAAGGCTGTTAAATAAAGAGAAATCAGTAAAGTTAAAACGGTATTCGATTCGTCAACATTCATCTCCATGCTCAGTTGTAATAAGGTATGGGAAAAATGACTGATCAGCGGGCTAAGCCAAGCTGGGACAAAAGCGCTCAAGATACGATACGACCAACGGGAATTTTTCAGGGGGGGAGGGTGGGCCGTTCACCTCTTCGTGGCTCCGCTGAAAATTGAGCTAGAATGAATCATTTTCACGCCAAACCAGAATTTAATATCGGAAATTATGTAAATACCCGTGAGACTGCTCAACTAGCCATGACATACCCATTATTAAATGTGTTTCAACTTCGCATATCATCATGAGTGTTATGAATAATAGTTTAGGTATAAAACGAACCACTAAAATCTGGTTTGATTTTTTTTTGTCAAAACCTTTTGTAAGGTTTAAACCTTCAATTTTTTATGAATGATTTTGATGTAGCATCTAAAAAGATCCTTGTCAACCCCACGCCTCTACGGAGAAATTCGTTCATATTAACTCAACGCTTAGCAGAAATCGTGCCGGTCTGTAAACACTTTTTGGCGACGCGCTCCACATTTAATAAAAAACGTTCAGAGCTAAAAAAATACGACTAAAGAAGGGGATAACGGATACCTGACGAAGTTCTGGAGAAATACAGGTCTGGGGTTATCTGCTCCAGTAGAGAAGGGTCACTTAATAAACAAAGAAAACAGCACACAGAAGAAAAGATTGCCTTTTCTCATGCAAAACCACGCGGCTTTACCGGACCTCAAGAACACATTGGTGGGAAAATGGGAACTTATTCAAAATTACACCGGAAAAAAAATCATTAAAATAAATCCCGGTCAGATCTAATCTTTGAAGACAGAAGTTTAAAATCGCTTGTGGATGGCAGGAGTGTCATGCAGGCTCGTCAGTACCCGTCAACTTTTAACTGGTCACTTGCCTCTTGTAATATGCACCTTGCGCGAAGATTGTCGACGCTTTGATGCAGAAAAATCTTTGCAAATTAGGCTCTCGGCACTGAAAATAAAAATGAAGGGCGTGATCGCATGAAGGTTTTTTCCGTAGATTTCTCTGGTTGGTTCACCTCAACTCGTGTTACTCATCTTTTGAGCTGATTTCTTAGAAAGAAAGATTATCGAACAATTTTCTTTTAAACTTTCATTTAGTGTTCCTCGTCAATTTCTGTTTCGAAAATACAATAAAAAAAGATCGGTTACCGTGCTTTTCTAGGAGATTAAGTGGGCCAAACTTACCCCATTTATGCCTGTACTGGCACTAATCAAGCGCATCAATTCATCGGTTCACAGTGCTGGGGCTGGGAGGGCTTTTCGAGCAACTCTTGGAAAAACTTGATGGGCAGAAGTGTCGAGCATAGGGAACAAGTGGATATATAATTTGTGGGGAAATCACGCAAATTGAAATGACATCGACTCAAAACGTTCCACGAGTCTTTCCTTTCAAGGTCGTAAATTTGCATCCTGGAGTAACGGGCAGGCTTTTAAATTTATATTTTTTTTCCCTTCGAAGAGTTTTTTTAAATTTCCCAATTTTAAGGGGGACAAATTGTACACCAAAATCATGCAAAAGAATTTAGGTCACTCTGCTCGTTCGAGAGCTAAAGAGTATCGTTCCTCTCTACCCGGTCCATGGATTGATAACAATACCGTGTTCTCAGAATGCACGGGTACTCATTCCCCTGACTAGGTAATTTTTACATGCAGTATGAGATGCGCAGTGCAAAACTGAGAAATCACCTTAATCGCAAAATTGAGACGACAAAGGTGTGGGATTTAGAATCTAGTATCGAATTCTGAATCATGGTCATTTGAATATGTTACGTCATTCGACCCACGCAAAATTAGAATTTTATGTTCCATTTTTCTATCCTCAAAAAAAATCATGTTTCCTTCACAGAAACGGTATATACCCGGCTTTAATTTCTTTTCAACTGAATTTGATTAAAACGAGGCTTAAGCTAAAAAAATAAAAGCGGATGAAACGCCAGTGATAAAAGACGAAATTTGTGAAGCAACAATATTAATATTTGAGTATACTAATACCAAATGTTTTACATAAACAATAAACATGCCATTTCTTTCTAAATTTATAGACTTGCGTCCATATCTCCACTATACTTTGTAAGTTAAATTCTTCAATTTTATTTTACATATTTTCGCGATCAGAATTTTGCGTCTTAACTTAAATGAAAGAAATCCGACAAAAATCGTAACATGTGTCGAGCCCGCGTTTTTTTCTTTTGATTTTAGATAGTTTACATTTTGTTATTCCGACCTACCTACAGATAGCCTGTTCCGTCATCTTTCACACCCCCTATTGCCACATCATAGTTACTGATATTATTTGGTGCTACTCCAGCAACACCGAAACCAACCCAACCTGTGGTTCTTACTTGCACCATAAACTCCAGTCTGTCTGCGAACTCATAGTAGTTGTAGGAAACATTGTAATTTCCTTTGTCATCGAGTATGATCATGTTGGAGTACATGTTATACATACTGCTACTTTTTGTGAAAGCCACAAACAGCGCTAAAATACACAACTGTACAACAGCCATTTTCTTCGTCAAAGATCGGCCTCGCCTTCACTGAGGAACAGTAGCCTTGAATGACCGTGCATTTTTGTAATTGTGCGTTTTATAGCCTTTTTCTAATTACTTACGTAGC
Organism: Pocillopora verrucosa; assembly: GCF_036669915.1. Lineage (NCBI taxonomy): Eukaryota > Metazoa > Cnidaria > Anthozoa > Scleractinia > Pocilloporidae > Pocillopora > Pocillopora verrucosa. The sequence continues at coordinate 6,931,042 of NC_089313.1, read as the reverse complement.
CAATATCTGTCGGTGGTATATTTTGTATTTTTACCTTTGTTTTGGCTTCAAAACAAGCTAAGTGTGATAACAGAGAACAGGAAGCAGCAATTAGAGGAAAAAAAAAGATATGCGAAGAGAATATTCAAGTGGAAAGTTTTCAGTGATAACAGGATGGGAAACCAAGGAAACCAGTTGTTTTCTGAATGAGATTTTTCCTTTTACGGTGAATCTGAAGAGATCAAAATTGAATCATGCAAAAGCTGGAAGAATTTGTTAACTTAATCAGATGAGCACGGAGATCTCAACTACTATTCCGATAAAGGGAAGTGATAAACTGCAAGCAAATGAAGTGAAAGAAAGGTAGAAAATACACAGGTAAAAAAGTGACATCTTAACCAGCTGAAAATTAGCCAATGATATCTGAGAAATATCCAAAAGGCAAAATCTATCTAAATTTAGGCAATTGGTCGTTAATTTTGGACCTACTTATAACACATAACCGCTGGTCTTTAAGCGTGAGTCCAGCATTGGAACAGTATTGGTCAAGTAAGATAAATTAATCAACTGCCTTCGCTTTCGATGCAAAGTTTCCCCACTTTGAATACGCATGTACTTGACTTAACGTTTAAATATGTCAGTTGTCAATATATCTGATGACTCTTAAGTTCAGGAAATTTAATCAAGCCACGTCACTGTTTGTTTATTTTGAAAAATGTAGTCTCGCTTTATAAAGTTTCTCATTTTGCAATCAGCGTCACCGACTTCTTTCGATTATGTGACCTCTGCGTTAATTTCAAAATCGACTTGATTACTCGGCATTTTTACGAGGGATCGGCGTCTGCTCAGGGCACACCAAAAGGGCAACTTAATGTCATTTTTTAAAAATAAATTAATTACCCTGCCTTAGAGACCTAAGCAGCATGATTTTTGTCTTCGTTCAGCCGTAACGAACAAACGGCTTCTTCATTTTTGTAATGTAGCAAAGGCAGTAACAAAAAACTGTTTTGTTACTGCCTTGAAATTGTAAGTTTTGATTTGAGATTACTGTCAACAAGATCCGGTCAAATTTCCAAACTTTCATTTCATTTACTCTTTATTTAGAGAAAACACTGAAACTAAATTTGCTGGGGAAAAAAAAAACTTTTGTTCCATACTTTATAAGTTTTTCAGTGATATATAGTTTTTATGGTTTCTTTGAAAGTAGGGCGCGTAGAACGATTTTTCAAAATGTTTTTTTCCAAAATGTTTCCTTGTTTCCTTACATTTCGATGTTTACTGTGCATTTTGTTGCATATTTGTCGTCTTCACTTGAACTCCCTAGACGAGGCCGCACAGTTCATGGTCATCAAGGCAGGCAAAGCGCTAGTTCCTCTTTTTCTTCCTTCTTGTTCCTCACTAAGGAGGGGGGACGGAAGCCAAACCCCAGATCAAAACTTAGCACATTTTTCTCCAATTCCGATATTTATCACTTATACTTGAAATTACTTTGCGAGTATTGGGAAAACTGTGAGTTTGAAATGTTTTCAAATTGCGCCGGTAAATATTAAAAGTGTGACGTCCCAACAAGCTGTGTTTACATACTCTCATCTAAACTAACCAGTTGACCAATGAGAGCGTGCGAACTATCTCGATTATTTTATAACCATCACTAGTTACAAAAGTGTGACGTGCAAAACCGAATTACAGTCACTTGGCTTTTTTAGTAGTTTTGGCTTTGATCATGCAAATCACACCTGCTAGAAAATGAAAAGTTCACGAAGACAATGAGTCCATTATCACGCAAATATAGCTTACCGTTAAAAAAAAATAGACTTAGACGATCTTGTGATGAAAATCAAACCTTTCAAAGGGGTAAACACTGAAACCTGACATTTCCTGTTGAAAAAAGAATAACACTTTTCATTTTTCATGTTCAATTACATCATGAGTGATAAAAGTGTGACGTACGAAACCAAAATACTGTGTACTTATTGATGGAGTGGTAGGGGCGCAGCGAGGTCCTTTCTTCATGACCCTGAGCTTAATATTTTCTTCACTGGCCCCACCAAATTCGGTCAATAAGCATTTTATCATATGACCGCTAACTGTTAAAAATTTCAACCTAAATGGAACGCGATAGACGGGTATACGGGCACACAAGAAGTATGCAATTTAAAACTTTTCCCTTTATTTCGATAAGCCCAGAGGGGGGAAGGGAATAACCTAAACACACGTGATCTGGATACCTAAAACACTGTGATAGCGGAAGTTAGGAAGGTTGGGAAAAGTAACTCGTTATTTTTGTTGTTTCATTTTGAAAGCATCAGCCACACTGTCAACATCTTGGTAAGTGCGATTGAAAATCTTTCCTAGTCACTCGGTTCTTATCAGCCTTAGTTATTTAGTAACTGTAGAGAGGTAAGGCACTTATGGCAAAGCCCAGTACCTACTTTTTTTATCTTCATGTTTGCGATACGTCACGTTTCGCGTGTTAGCCCTTCGTTAAAGCGGTTGATGGCGCGATTGAATCGTCACCACGGCGAAATAAATTGGTTTTACGGCAACTTTTTCAAATCTCTGTGGCTTTATACCGTATGATTTATCCTCATTAACTAAAATAAGGTTATTGAGTATTGTACAATTTGAGAAATTGATGATCATAAAACTGGATTGTCCCACGTTGATATAGGAAATCCGTAGTGCTTCATTACGTGGTTTTCCGGTGGCTACGATCTCCACTAGCTATTAACTTGACACTTTTTAGGAGGGTTTAACGATCGATTCCAAGATTGCAGTAGACTCCAATTGAATCTCCGTTTTCTACTTGTACACAAATGTTTCATGGTCGAGATACTATTCGCTTAAGTTTTTAGATACTAGCGGCGGGTTCTACGGTACATATGTTTCTAAACGCCGTAATCCCTTTCTTTTTTCTGTCTGTTTAAGCGCCAGTCTCGCATAAGAAGATAAGTCATGACGCTGCGCACTCATGAAGAGAGATGTTTTAATTTTCTCAGAGAAACTAAAACTTTCTTAAATTCACTGTTATTGCATACAGAGTATAAGCGTACTTTTGCGTTGAACGGATGCTTCATATCCTCACCGTAAAATCGCTTTCTTCAGACCGTTATGGTTTCATACAATATATTTCAACCTCATTATAACTAAGATTGTTCGGCATTGTTTAGTTTGAGAAACTGATGGTTTCCACAATCACGTGATCAAAAACTAAATTCAATCCTATATTAAGGCATAGTTATAATGCAGAATGTCTTTCACCGATGTCAGCAGTGGCGGCCCAAACTCACATCTCGAGGAAACGCAAACGATTAATTCATGAAAGCGTCACGCGTTGTGTGACTCGGTGCTAAGTCACGAGAGTTGAACATGTTATAAAAAGAGGAAGATGTTTCATTTTTGGACGCTGAAATCCGTCATTAGTCAGAAAAGTGTGACGAGCTCAACCGAAATACAGTCACTCAGTTTTTTTAGCAATTCTAGCTTCGATCATGCAAATCACACCCGCTCGAAAATTAAAAGTTCACTAAGACAATAAGTCGATTGTCACGCGAAGATAGGTTACCGTTTAAAGAAAGAAACTTAGGTTGTACTGTGATCAATCTTGTGATGTAAATGAAAGCTTTAAAAGAATCAACACTTAAGCTTGTCGTTCTCCATGAAAAATAGAATAAGTTTGTTATTTTTTAAAGACATGCAAGAATCTAAGCCATATATAATTTTTATCATTCAAATGATCGCTGGGTGTTAGTGCCCTCTAGTTGCAAGTTTCTTGCGATTGTCTGACGAAAAGAGGAAACAAAAAGGTTGAAAAGCACTATTGCTATTGGGAGTTTTCAGGAAAGTCCCTTCCGAATGCGCGGATCCTACAACGTAACTGTAGTCCAGTCCATTTCCCCCACCTCTCTTCCCTTCTCAAAAGAAATATGAAGGACTATTAAGTATAACTATTGATTATTACTGAAAGTCAAGCTACCTCCTCATTTACTTGTTGCCATATTTCAGTCATTGGATTAACACCTTCAAAGGTAAGACCAGTGATGTGGTTATGTTCAAGCAAATTACCGATCCACTCCGTCCGTTTTCTTTTTTTTTTTTTTTTTTTTATCAATTATCTCAGTTGCTATTTTTGTCTTCGATCATGCAAATCACACCCTCCATCATTAGTTAGAAAAGTGTGACGTGCCAAACCAAAATACAGTCACTAAGTTTTTTTAGTATTTTTGGCTTCGATCATGCAAATTAGACCCGCTAGAAAATGAAAAGTTCACGAAGACAATGAGTCCATTATCACGCAAAAATAGCTCAGCGTTAAAAAAGAAACTTAGGATCGATCTTGTGATGAAAATCAAACCTTTCAAAGGGGTAAACACTAAAGCCTGACATTTCCTATAACGAATAAGATTGATGGCGCGATTGAATCGCCACCACAGTGAAACAAATTCGTTATCCAGCGGTCTTCTCAAATCTCTGTAGCTTTATACCGTTTAATTTATCCTCATTAACTAATGTTATTGAGTATCGTTCAATTTGAGAAATTGATGATCATAAAACTAAAATCAGACCTTTATTTATGTTGTGGACTGTCCCTCGCTGAAGGAAATCCGTGGTGCTTGATCAGGTGGTTTTCCAGTGGCTATGACTCTACATCAGCTATCCACTTGAATCTGTTTAGGAGGGTTGAACGAATGATTCAGAGATCGCACTAGATTCGAAATGCCATATTTCTACTTGTACACAAGCGTTTCATTGTCGAAATACCCTTCACTTAAACCTTTGGATACTAACGACGGGTTCTGCGGTACATATTTTTCTAAAGCCGTAATCTGTTTCTTTTTTTTCCGTTTAAGCCCCAGAGTCTCGCACAGGAAGATAAGTTGTGAGGCTGCGCGCTCACTAAGAGACATGGTTTAATTTTCTCAGAGGAGTGATACTTTCTTAAATTCACTGTTATTGCATTCATAGTATAAGCGTATCTTACCGTTGAACGGATGCTTTATATTTCCACCGTTAAATTTCTTTCTTCAAACCGTTAAGGTTTTATACAATATGTTTCAACCTCAGTAGTTAAGATATTGTTAGGCATTGTTTAATTTGAAAAACTGATGGTTTCAACAATCACGTGATCAAAAACTAAAATCAATCCCATATAAAGATATATTCATAATGCAGAATGTCCTTTACTGGTCCAAGTTCACGTCTCGAGAAAAAGCAAACGATTAATTTATGATAGCTTCACGGGTTGTGTGACTTATGTGTTAAGTTATGAGCGAAGTTATGAGCGTTGAACACGTTATTAAGAATAGAATGGGGAGCGAAATATGGTCGATTTGTAGCGAGAAATATTTCGAGAAATCAACATTTAACATGTAAAATCAATAAAAGTACACACATCTTGTGTGTCCATATTAGTTTCTGGCGATTTCTGCCGTTTTAAGCTTACTTTGCCATCGCTGTTATTCCCATCCCCACAGTGACACCTCGCATTAATCGAGCGTCCCAATCAACCAAGCAGACAGCTGTCCCCGTGATAGGTCTGCAATTCCTGATCCATAATAGGAATGCACGATAGAAGCGGCACCAGGATCGTGCATGCTATACCACTGGAACATACCACAGAAACCTTTTCCAGCCGCTCGAAAATTGTTGATGACTTCCCTTACCACAGTAGACTTACCAGTTCCCCCCTTGTTCAGTCCCTTAAAAGTTATGACCCTTACAAGCCAAGCATACAATCTCCGCCCGTCCGTGAGATAAGTGAACGCTCATATTGACGACATGCTAATAACCACCAAACTACTCTACTGAATATTATGGAGAACGAGTTGTCACAGGAAGAAAAATTATGAAATAACATAATGAACATCACTTGACGATCTGCGTGCTCAAGGAATTGGCTGAACTAATAGAAATTTTATTGTCCTTTACAATGAATTTCTGGTGGCTAAATAGGCATTAACACCAACATAACTGTAAGGGGATAGATTAAGGGTAATTCGGCCAAATCTTGCAGGCTTTTCTTTTTATCCAGAAGTTTAGTGACATCACCTTGGAAAGGTAAATGCAATCTACGGTAGGGCATCATATGGACAATTGTGTGATCATCTCGGTAATGAACCAAAAGAACGGTGTTGCAATAAAATCGAGCGAGGGAATTTCCAGTACAAACATTTTGGACGGTTATTATTTAAACTGTCGAATAGCCCGAGAAAACTAGAGCAATTTTCTCTTTAATCATTCTTGTATTATTCATGAATAAGAAATAAAATAGAGTGATCCTAATGGTCTGCATTGCACATACGTTTTGACAGCCGGTTTAACAAAATCAATAAACTAAGAATGGGGAAACTAGAACTTATATTATAGACTATTCCTTTCTGATTCCTTTCTGATTTCTTTTGATTTCCATCGATTTTTCATTAGCTGAATTTGTATTTTATTCTGGTCTTTTTTGTTTGTTTTTAATCAAAGCGAATAATGCCTCAAAAATAAATCGGCGAGTCAGGCTATGACACATGGCAGCAGTTTGTTTCCTTTGAGAAAAGGTAGCTTCCTTACCTCACAATACATGATATAACCAAGCCTCTTATTCTTCAATCTTCTTCATTGATTGAATCAATGAGCTTCATTATCAATTAAGAAGGGACTCTCTTTTCCCATTTCTTTCTGTTTCCGGTTTCCTAATTATCTGCTTTAAGAAAGTTGAGACACTGGGAAGAGAAATTTTTTTAGTTTCCTCATACGATTAGAAAGACCAGAAGTTCTAGTTCGATCACAAATCCTGTGACAAATTCTTAGTAACAATGAAACTTTTTGATTTTCAAATATGAATGTAGTTTAAGTCAGGCACAACTGTCTATCACCTGAGTGAAATGTGAACAAAGGTAGAAAAAACTGAATATTAAAACCAAAACTCTTAGTAATTTATTTTTTTTTATGCGATTATCATTTGGTATCTATTTGTTTATAACCTGTATGAGCTTTCTTAACATTGATTTATTATATTCCAATTGTAACTGTTTTAAAACTACAATTAATTCCATTGTCATTCCTATAAGCCCATTTGCGGATAATCTTTAAGTTCTCTTTGAAGTTTGTAAGACTTTTCACTAATCTTCAGACTGCTCCAACATCGAAGATGTACATAATAGATTTTTGGCTTTTAACGTTCACTCACAAAAAGATGAAAGACAGAAATCGGTAGGAATATAATTCGACCTAAGGGCAAAATATTTCTTTTACATCACGTGACGAGATGAAGGAACCAAAAAACTTAGGTCAAAGTATAATATATAGATTTAGCCAAGCCTAAAAGCGGAGCTCGTATTTTTTTTTCCCCGCACGTCTCAAGGGCACAACGCCTTGCCCCGGCCAGGACTAGAATCCGGGTCGCCCAACTCGCAGCCCAGTGCACTGACCACTGAACTACTGGACAAAGCCGTGGCGTTGGCGTACCCGCGGTACAGCTGACCACGCATGTTAAAAGAAGCACCTTGTACGGTCGTACGGTCATACATCCAAATTTTTTCGGCTTGATGGGCTACTACTATTTTGCATAATTTTGGGGCTACGCTCTGCGAGCTCTGCTATTATTTACGACAGTGACCCAGTGAGTTAAGTCTAGTTTCTACGGTTCGCTTACCTGCGAGTTAACAAAGTTGATGTACTTCAACACGGAAGCTGAGTCAGTTCAGTAGTAAACTTGGTCTGCTGTCATTTCCAATTCTTCTCCAATAATTCTGGAGAGCCTTACGCAGATAACACTGACTGTCAGTTCCAATATTGGAATTGAAATTTCATGTATGGGACTTGCTTCTTCCATGACAAATGCACAGTGAACTTGGTTAATGACATTTTTCAAACGGAAGTAAACGACGGCTGAAATTCATTATCATGGCCAATTTACATTGTCAACTCAGTTGGTAAAGCCAAATAGTTTTTTAATACCCCACCAAAGTTTCTTCAAAAACTTACCCCGTTGTTTATAGAAACTATGCATGTGGAAAGTTCTCATTGCAAAAGTTAAGATAAAGTCTGTCAGTTTTTTTTATCTTTGTCCAATGACTTTAAAGTCATGTAATGTTCTGCAAAAATCTCAACTTGAGGAAAATAAAAAGTTGACCAACCGACTTCTTCACTTTTTTGTTTTTAAGTGGATATTGTGAATTCTAACACTCTCAGCTTGTTACAAATAGTTTCCGGGTGTAATCGACCCAGCCCGTTTTTGTAACTTAACATGTGTGTTCCTGTTTGAAGTGACTCGTTATTAATCAAGATTATCGACCATTTAGTATTGTGTTACTAAAAATAATGTTTCCCTGATAACAGTTGAGGATTGCAATGGAAACCTAACAGCAGAAGCCATGACACCTTTCATGAGCCTCGCCTTATTTGTTGCCCTGTTCTTGCTCAACTCAGATCGCATTCAGAAAGCCATTGAGATATGCAGCGAATGTTTGATTTTGCTTAATGGCACCGATCAAAACAGCAAAGACCAATTTGATTCAGCACTGCTACAATTTTACAGCGACATCTATACCATTCTTTTCAGCGCTTATCGTCATATCTCTGACTACATAAGTGCGGAAAGATACGGAAGGAAACTGTTTGCCTTATACAGAGGGTATGGAATTATGCTTTATAAACTTGGCGAAAGCCTAAAAGCAAAGGAATATTTTGAGAGGGCCCTTGCCATAACAACCAAAATTGGCGACAGAGGAGGGGAAGCATCATGTTATGGAAACCTAGGTACTGTGTTTACGTCGCTTGGCCAATACGACAAGGCTGAAGAGTATCTCCAAAAAGCGCTTGTCATCACAACTGAAATTGGCGACAGAGGAGGGGAAGCACCATGTTATGGAAACCTAGGTACTGTGTTTACGTCGCTTGGCCAATACGACAAGGCTGAAGAGTATCTCCGAAAAGCGCTCGTCATCACAACTGAAATTGGCGACAGAGAAGGGGAAGCATCATGTTATAGAAACCTAGGTACTGTGTTTAAGTCGCTTGGCCAATACGACAAGGCTGAAGAGTATCTCCAAAAAGCGCTTGTCATCAGAATTGAAATTGGCGACAGAGAAGGGGAAGCATCATGTTATGGAAACCTAGGTACTGTGTTTAAGTCGCTTGGCCAATACGACAAGGCTGAAGAGTATCTCCGAAAAGCGCTTGTCATCACAACTGAAATTGGCGACAGAGGAGGGGAAGCATCATGTTATGGAAACCTAGGTACTGTGTTTACGTCGCTTGGCCAATACGACAAGGCTGAAGAGTATCTCCAAAAAGCGCTTGTCATCACAACTGAAATTGGCGACAGAGGAGGGGAAGCATCATGTTGTGGAAACCTAGGTACTGTGTTTACGTCGCTTGGCCAATACGACAAGGCTGAAGAGTATCTCCAAAAAGCGCTTGTCATCAGAACTGAAATTGGCGACAGAAAAGGGGAGGCAACTGACTATGGAGACCTAGGTACTGTGTTTAGGTCGCTTGGCCAATACGACAAGGCTGAAAAGTATCTCTCAAAAGCGCTTGTCATCAGAACTGAAATTGGCGACAGAAAAGGGGAGGCAACTGACTATGGAGACCTAGGTACTGTGTTTACGTCGCTTGGCCAATACGACAAGGCTGAAGAGTATCTCCAAAAAGCGCTTGTCATCACAACTGAAATTGGCGACAGAGAAGGGGAAGCATCATGTTATGGAAACCTAGGTACTGTGTTTACGTCGCTTGGCCAATACGACAAGGCTGAAGAGTATCTCCGAAAAGCGCTCGTCATCATAACTGAAATTGGCGACAGAGGAGGGGAAGCATCATGTTATGGAAACCTAGGTACTGTGTTTAGGTCGCTTGGCCAATACGACAAGGCTGAAGAGTATCTCCAAAAAGCGCTTGTCATCACAACTGAAATTGGCGACAGAGGAGGGGAAGCATCATGTTATGGAAACCTAGGTACTGTGTTTATGTCGCTTGGCCAATACGACAAGGCTGAAGAGTATCTCCAAAAAGCGCTTGTCGTCAAAACTGAAATTGGCGACAGAGGAGGGGAAGCATCATGTTATGGAAACCTAGGTACTGTGTTTGCGTCGCTTGGCCAATACGACAAGGCTGAAGAGTATCTCCAAAAAGCGCTTGTCATCACAACTGAAATTGGCGACAGAGAAGGGGAGGCAACTGACTATGGAAACCTAGGTACTGTGTTTAGGTCGCTTGGCCAATACGACAAGGCTGAAGAGTATCTCCGAAAAGCGCTCGTCATCATAACTGAAATTGGCGACAGAGGAGGGGAAGCATCATGTTATGGAAACCTAGGTACTGTGTTTACGTCGCTTGGCCAATACGACAAGGCTGAAGAGTATCTCCAAAAAGCGCTTGTCATCAGAACTGAAATTGGCGACAGAAAAGGGGAGGCAACTGACTATGGAGACCTAGGTACTGTGTTTAGGTCGCTTGGCCAATACGACAAGGCTGAAGAGTATCTCCAAAAAGCGCTCGTCATCACAACTGAAATTGGCGACAGAGAAGGGGAGGCAACTGACTATGGAAACCTAGGTACTGTGTTTACGTCGCTTGGCCAATACGACAAGGCTGAAGAGTATCTCCAAAAAGCGCTTGTCATCAGAACTGAAATTGGCGACAGAGAAGGGGAAGCATCATGTTATGGAAACCTAGGTACTGTGTTTACGTCGCTTGGCCAATACGACAAGGCTGAAGAGTATCTCCGAAAAGCGCTCGTCATCATAACTGAAATTGGCGACAGAGGAGGGGAAGCATCATGTTATGGAAACCTAGGTACTGTGTTTACGTCGCTTGGCCAATACGACAAGGCTGAAGAGTATCTCCAAAAAGCGCTTGTCATCACAACTGAAATTGGCGACAGAGGAGGGGAAGCATCATGGTATGGAAACCTAGGTACTGTGTTTAAGTCGCTTGGCCAATACGACAAGGCTGAAGAGTATCTCCAAAAAGCGCTCGCCATCAGAACTGAAATTGGCGACAGAGGAGGGGAAGCATCATGTTATGGAAACCTAGGTACTGTGTTTCAGTCGCTTGGCCAATACGACAAGGCTGAAAAGTATCTCTCAAAAGCGCTTGTCATCAGAACTGAAATTGGCGACAGAGGAGGGGAAGCATCATGTTATGGAAACCTAGGTACTGTGTTTATGTCGCTTGGCCAATACGACAAGGCTGAAGAGTATCTCCAAAAGCGCTTGTCATCAGAACTGAAATTGGCGACAGAGGAGGGGAAGCATCATGTTATGGAAACCTAGGTACTGTGTTTATGTCGCTTGGCCAATACGACAAGGCTGAAGAGTATCTCCAAAAAGCGCTTGTCATCAGAACTGAAATTGGCGACAGAAAAGGGGAGGCAACTGACTATGGAAACCTAGGTACTGTGTTTAGGTCGCTTGGCCAATACGACAAGGCTGAAGAGTATCTCCAAAAAGCGCTTGTCATCACAACTGAAATTGGCGACAGAGGAGGGGAAGCATCATGTTATGGACACCTAGGTACTGTGTTTACGTCGCTTGGCCAATACGACAAGGCTGAAGAGTATCTCCAAAAAGCGCTTGTCATCAGAACTGAAATTGGCGACAGAGAAGGGGAGGCAACTGACTACGGAAACCTTGGAAATTTTTTTAGAACTGTTGGTGATTTTGAAGCTTCGGAAGTATGCTTGGAGAAAGCTCTATTCATATCCAGAGATATTGGAGATGGAAGAGGAGAGTTTGATATCCTCCGAGGTTACGCCGTTTTGTATTTATGTCAAGATAAAATCAAAGACTCTCTGTCGTGTCTTCACCTGTGCATTGAAAAGTATGAGGAGCTGAGATATTTCTTGGGCGCCAATGATCAGTTCAAAACATCATTTCTGGAGGACACAGGAATATTCCCCTACAAGCGGCTATCTACTTTGCTTTGTGACACCGGAAATGCTCGGGATGCTCTTTATGTTGAGGAGTTGGGTCGAGCTAGAGGCCTATCAGACTTAATGGCAGAGAAGTACTCGGTTGAAACGCACATCTCTGCTAATCGACAATCTTGGTTTGGCATTGAGGACATTTTAAGAAAGAAAAGAAACTGTACTTGTCTGTACATTTCTTATTTTCAGAATCGTCTGCATTTGTGGATCTTGAAAACAAGTGGAGTCCTTCACTATAGAAGAGTATCACCAGAAGAGAATCTAGTTCAGGCTGGGTTACCCAAAGATTTGTCTGTGAGTCAATTTTTGGATTATAATTTCCGGAGTCTTGGTATTTTGCCCACTAAAGATTGTGAAGATCGGTCTTTAAATACGATTAAATTGCAACCTCTCTCCCCCGCGCAAAAGAGCTCAGCAAGATTGCGACTTTTGCTGCTTTCTTTTCTAATATTCTCAGGAGGCAGTAATGATTATGTACTCAACAATTTTTTGTTTTTCACGCAAAAAAATTATATTAGACACGAAACAATGTTGACCTACGTAAGGCTTTTGAGTAAAACGAATTCAGTAAAGTTAAGACAGTAGTTTAAGTATTAAACAAACCACTAAAATCTGGTTTAATTTTTGTGTTTTCAAGCCTTTTGTAAGGTTTAGTTATTTATAAATACCTTATTTCAAGAATGAATTTATGTAGCAGAATACCTTTCAACCACGCCTACGGATACGGATAACTGCGGAGAGATTCGTTTATACTTACTCAACGCCTAGCAGGAGTCGTGCCGGCACGTAAACACTTTTTAAGTGGCGTTAAGATAGGATTCGCAAAAGGAGAAGCGTTGCGCATCCTCAAAATAGGTCCGAAGCACTTCACATTTAAAAAAAAATCGTACAGAGCTTAAAAATACGACTAAAAGAGGGGAAAGAGTATACCTGACGAACTTCTGGAGAAATACGTGTCTGAAGTTATCTGCTCCAGTAGAGAAGGATCACTTCCGGCTTTACAAAAGCTCAAGAACACGCTGATGTGGAAATGTCACATTCAAAATCACATCGCAAAAAAACAAAAAGTATATCCTGGCCAGAACTGATCTTTGGAGACAGAAGTTTAAAATCGCTTGCAGATGGCGGGAGTGTCATGCGGGCATGTCGATACTTCAATTTTTTGATTTCAAGTCTATACTTGTGTTACAAAATGTTCATTGCCCCCGTTTATGATTTGCTTGATGAGCCTGAAGTAATTATTGTTCCTGACCGCAGGTTGTACAAAGTTCCCTTTGCTGCCCTGAGTGAAAAGGAGGGAGCCGAATACTTGTCAGAGACTCATAAGATCCGTATCATTCCTTCGTTGACAACACTCAAGAACATTCAAGATAGTCCAGAGGACTATCACAGCAACACTGGTGCCTTGGTAATAGGCAATCCCAAAGTTAATTGGCTGCAATCATTGCCAGCTGCAAGAAAGGAAGCGGAGATGGTCGGACAACTGGTGGGTGTTCCGCCCCTAGTTGAAGAGAAAGCAACGAAGCAGGCGGTACTTGAGCGGATAAGTTCAGTGAGCTTGATACATTTTGCTGCCCATGGTAACGCGGAAAGAGGGGAAATTGCACTCTCCCCCAATCCCTGTCCCAACAGTCAAACCGCTCTCCCACCGAAGGAAGCTTACATGTTGACGATGGCTGATGTCTCACGAGTGAAAGTCAGAGCTAAACTGGTGGTACTTAGCTGCTGTCACAGTGGAAGTGGAGAGATAAGAGCCGAGGGAGTTATAGGAATTGCCCGTGCGTTCTTAGGATCCGGTGCTCGCTCGGTGTTGGTTGCACTGTGGGCCATTCCAGACTCAGCAACAGAGCAGCTGATGAGTCGGTTCTACGAACACCTCATTGAAGGTGGAAGTGCCAGTGAATCCCTTCATCAGGCCATGAAGTGGATGAGAAAAAACCCCTTGAACAAAATCTCTGACTGGGCTTCGTTTACACTGATTGGAGATGATGTGAGACTCGAGTTTGACAACCAGCGGCAAGACTCGGTGAGAACAGGTATTTCATAAATTAAAGTTAAATTAGATGTGAGGATGGTTATATATATATATATATATATATATATATATATATATATATCTATATATATATATCTATATATATATGTAAATATATATATATAGATATATATTTACGCACCCTTTTTTTTCCTTTTTCAAGAGTTACTATCTTTGCTCTCTGGTGTAAAATATAGAATCTCACAGATGCCTCTCTACCAACGAGACACAAGTAATAGCCAATAATTTTTATATATCGTGCTTGGTGTAATTGTGTTTGCTTTATATCCAAAATATTAATTGAGGTAATAATAAATTGGGTTATTTCAATTTTTTTCTTGCAGGAAAAAAGACCCCGATAGAGTAAATAATGACAAGTACTCGAAGGGAACAGAGTTAAAAGACTTTTAGATGGATAAATTAAATAGAAATAAGTAGAGAAAATACTCTATCCAGTATTTCATCGACATTAAAAAAAAAGAGCTATCCCAGGTTAGGGGAGATTTATTCCAATTTTTGCTGCTTTCTTTTCTAATATTCTCAGGAGGCAGTAATGATTATGTACTCAACAATTTTTTGTTTTTCACGCAAAAATTATATTAGACACGAAACAATGTTGACCTACGTAAGGCTTTTGAGTAAAACGAATTCAGTAAAGTTAAGACAGTAGTTTAAGTATTAAACAAACCACTAAAATCTGGTTGAATTTTTGTGTTTTCAAGCCTTTTGTAAGGTTTAGTTATTAAGAATACCTTATACGGATACGGATAACTGCGGAGAGATTCGTTTATACTTACTCAACGCTTAGCAGGAGTCGTGCCGGCACGTAAACACTTTTTAAGTGGCGTTAAGATAGGATTCGCAAAAGGAGAAGCGTTGCGCATCCTCAAAATAGGTCCGAAGCACTTCACATTTAAAAAAAATCGTACAGAGCTTAAAAATACGACTAAAAGAGGGGAAAGAGTATACCTGACGAACTTCTGGAGAAATACGTGTCTGAAGTTATCTGCTCCAGTAGAGAAGGATCACTTCCGGCTTTACAAAAGCTCAAGAACACGCTGATGTGGAAATGTCACATTCAAAATCACATCGCCAAAAAGTATATCCTGGCCAGAACTGATCTTTGGAGACAGAAGTTTAAAATCGCTTGCAGATGGCGGGAGTGTCATGCGGGCATGTCGATACTTCAATTTTTAACTGGTCACTTGCCACTTGTGCTATGCACCCTGCGCGAAGCTTGTCGACTCTTAAATGCAGAAAAATCTCTGGCAATTGTCTATGAGTTAGATCTCTGAAATATGGAAGTAATCCTGTCTAGAATAAGTTGATTCGTAACACCCTGTATGTAAGGAATAACAGCAAAACCAGTCGCTGATTCTTCTGGTCTTCATCAAGAGTGTTACTTTTTGTAACTGGTTTTTGGCAGTTACGGAGAAAAGTTTTTATATAGCCATTTGCCCATTTGGATTTTAGTGAAGAGCGAAACAACGTCGAAAGATACTAATTCTTCACAAGCGTTAAGAGTTTATCTTTTATGAAATCCCCAAATTCGCAGGAATTTTTGACAGTGTAATCAGTATTCCCAACAACAGGCGACAAAATTCTCGCAAGAAAACCAGAAATTGCATAAGTCGGAGAATTAACAAAAGAGACAATTGGTCTCAAAGGAATTCCCGGTTTATGAATTTTAGGTAAGCCATAAAAACGTGGACATAAGCCGTCACTACTGTATAATATTTTGTACGTAGAGTCACTAATTTTACCAGCTTTTTGCAAATCAAGCAACATTTTTTTTACTGGTAGGATCAGAGTTTAAGACAGCATACGTACTCTTGTCATCTCTCCCTCCTAAGTTGAAACATTTTTTATTTCTTTGATAGAAAAAAAAATGAAAAGTTGAGGTAAGGCAATGCACTTGCAAGGAGATGTTACCCAACTGACAACTATACTCACAAGATCTAAATAAATTACCCTTTTGTCCTAAAATCCCTATTTGTATTATCATAGATTTTTATCTTTCAATGCCTGCTTATGGCAGCTTTTGTTGGATTGGAAATAAAACAGTCTTTGTATATGTGTATGTGCTGGAAACTGTTGCAATGGACCTTCAAAGGGTTTTTTATTTGATCTATATTAAACTTTAATTTCTTTGTCAACAGTCAAAAATAATCATATAGTATCACCTTTTTTTTTCCTTCTCACCTCTAAATCTTTGAAAAATTATTTAATCTTCTATTTGAGAATTGTTTAGAAATGGAATTTATTTTAATACAAATAGGGATTTACGCTGTTAAGTAGTATCATTTGTGGCTTTAATGAAACGAACAATGCATTTTCTCAGTTGTTAGCTTCCAATCTTTGTTGGACAGTAAAAGAAAATTTTGGTATGTATGAAATGGAAGCATCATACCATGGAAAATGCTTGAACAATTTTTATCCACTTGTCGCGTTGATCAAAAAAATTCACTTGTTCACTAGGCTCACATGTTAATTTTTGTTTGATGCAATAAATCTCATTAGTGCACACTTTCCATGGAATAATCTCTGTTTGTTACAGATTGAAAAATATTTCTTGGGCCCCATACTGTTTCTAAAATTTAACTTCTTTTCGCATGAGCATGATAAATTCAAGATTTTCTAAATACTGTGGAAAATGGCATCGAAAACAAATGTTGGCCCAGTTTATTGTAATGTCAGTTGTTGTTAGGTTACTGTTTACTTTACTTCACCATTCCACTTCTTCCACACCTTCTCTTTTTTATTATTTTTCTTGTCCACATCTATTTTATGAAAAAAACAATACTTGGTTTGAACAAGTTTATTAAAAATACTGCACAAGTTATATAACTGTATTAGAAAAGGTTTCTCTGAAGTGACAATATTGAACCAAGTGATGGTAACATTGCAAAATTATGAACTTCTACTTTACTGGAAATGGTCAAATGAAAAACAGTTTGCTAACCAGACATCATTTCTTATTGCTTAGACTTTAACAGGAAAGTTGTATTTCAAGGAGGCTATGGTGTCACTTTTCCAACTTCCTACAGAGGTGAAAGACTACTCACTGTTTACAGGTGCATAGCATTTTGTGGAATCATAGCATTATAGAAGAAAAGAAAATATTACCGTTGACACTTACCTAAATCACTGCCTGCAGGGGGTGGTCCTTCAGGTAGATCTTCATCATCTACTGTATAAAAACTAAACGTATGTAATTGTCAATTTGAAAAAAAGGTATTTTATTTAAATCAAGGTAAAGCATTATACATTGTTTAAGCGCCAGAGTCTCGCATAAAAAGATAAGTAGTGACTCCGCGCGCTAACGAAGAGAGATGTTTTAATTCAGAGAAACTCAAACTTTCTTAAATTCAATGTTATTACATACATAGTATAAACGTACTTTTCCGTTGAACGGATGCTTCATATCCTCACCGTAAAATTGCTTTCTTCAAACCGTAAGGGTTTTATACAATATATTTTAGCCTCATTAGCTACGATTGCTCAGCATTGTTTAATTTGAGAAAATAACGGTTTCCGCAATCACGTGATCAAAAACTTAACTCAATCCTATATCAAGGCATAGTTATTATGCAGAATGTCCTTTACTGATGTCAGCAGAGTCTGACATCAGGCTCACGTCTCGAGAAAAAACAAACCATTAATTTATGAATCACACCCACAAGAAAATGAAAAGTCCATGAATACAATGAGTCAATTTTCACCACGGATAGCTTACTGTTTAAAGACAGAAGCTTTAGTTGTACTCTCGATCTCATCGATCTCTTCAAGCAAATCCAATCGTTCCAAAAAGGATGAACACTGAAGCCTGATGTTTTGGTTAAACAGAGTAAGATATTTCATTTTTGGACGCTAAAATCCATCATTAGTCAGAAAAGTGTGACGTGCTAAACCGAAATATAGTCACTCAGTTTTTTTTTTTAGTAATTCTGGCCTCGGTCATGGAAATCACCTCCGCTGGAAAATGAAAAGTTCACGAAGACAAGGAGTCGATTGTCACGCAAAGATAGGTTATCGTTTAAAGAAAGAAACTTAGGTTGTACTGTGATCAATCTTGTGATGTAAATCAAACTTTTCAAAGACTCAACACTTAAGCTTGACGTTACCCATTAAAAATAGAATAAAACTTTTCATTTTGCATGTTCAATTACAATGGGTGATAAAATTGTGACGTACAAAACCGAAGTACTGTGTACTTATTGATTGAGTGGTAGGAGCGCAGCGAGGTCCTTGCTTGACGAGAGCCAAATATTTTCGCTTCCTGCCCAACCAAACTCAGTCAATAAGCAGTTTATCATATAACCACTAACTGTTGAAAATTTTGACCTAAATAGGACGCAATAGACGGGCATACGAGGACAAATCTTGTTTTTTTTGTCTGTATAATCGCATAAGAGTCTCGCACAAAAAGATGAGTCATGACACTGCGCGCTCACGAGGAGAGATGTTTTAAAATTCTCAGAAGAACTAAAACTTTCTTAAATTCAATGTTATTGCATATAAAGTATAAGCGTGCTTTTCCGTTTATCGGATGCTTCATATCTCCACCGTCAAATGGCTTTCTTCAAACCGTTAAGGTTTTATACAATATATTTCAACCTCATTAGCTAAGATGGTTAACCATTGTTTAATTTGAGAAACTGATGGTTTCCACAATCACGTGATCAAAACTAAAATCAATCCAATATTATGAAATATTTATCATGCAGAATGTCCTTTACTGATGTCAGTAGAGGCGGCCCGAGCTCACATCTCGAGAAAAAGCAAACGATTAATTCATGAAAGCGTCAGGCGTTTTGTAACTCGATGTTAAGTTACGAGAATTGAACACGTTGTAAAGAACAGTATGTGGAACCAAATATGGTCGATCTGTAGTTATAAAAGTGTGACGTGCAAAACCGAAATAGATTCACTGCGGAGTAAACTGTTGATCGATTTTCCATATCAGTTCATGAAAAGTTGATTGTTGCGCATAGATAGCTTACCGTTTAAAGGAAGAAGCTTTAGTTCTACTGGTATCGATCTTGTAATGAAATTCCAATCTTTGAAAGGGATGGACACAGAAGTCGGACGTTTCCTGTTAAAATAGATTGAAGTAAGTTATTTTTACATGTTCAATTCCGTCATTGGTTATAAAGTTGTGACGTACAAAACTGAAATTCATTCGCTTGAGTTAGCACTTAAATCTTTTGAGTAAATGCTGATTCGCTCTCCATATCTCCCTCTCATTAAATATTTTTGATCACAGTTGTCATTTTTCCTAATCACAAATTGGCGGTAACAGTGTTTGATAGAGGGTCTTGATAAGGTTAACCGTTGGCCGTAAAACGGCCAAAAAATTAGCCGTTAGGCGTGAAAATTGACAAATTTTAACCGTTATTGGCAAAAGAGTTAACCGTAAAAAACATTTCTGGTGACAACAATGGAAAGATATTAACTGTTAGCCGTAAAAGCCATGGCAACATCCCTTTGCGACCCTCTTGATACTTAGAGAGGTATCCTCTCCTATTTAAAAAATTTTCTCAACTCCTCAGATTCTAATAAATAGTACATAACCTGTGAAATATCTATGGTGTCAGTTGCATATGATAGCAAACAATCACGGTAAAAACTTTTTTGATGTCAGTTATTTACCACTGATTTAATACGTCGTATACTTCTAGGGGGTTTCAATGGGGTTAACCAACAGCAATGAAACAGTAAAAAATATTTAAGCGTCAAGCTAAAAATTGTAAAATTTTGACCATAAGTCGTAAAAAAAATTTAACCTCAAAAAAAACAATTTCTGGTAACAACTCATGGAATGATGTTAATCGTCAGCTGTAATAGGGCCAAAATTTTAACCGTTAGCCGTAAAAACCATCACCCCATTGAGACCCTCCCTCTACTACAGTGAGCCCATAATTCTCAAATGCGACTTGTTTGGCTATGACCGTGTAAGCTTCGAAAATGAAATTTCCCCGAATTTCGCTCAGGGTTAAATCAGGTATTGTTGACGTCAATACTTAATTAAACGGGAAACAAGCTCATCAAGCTTGCAATTGTTAGATATATCTCGAAGTCAAGGAAGAACTTAAGTCACATGTAATTACTATCATTCAAATCATCGCTCGGTGTTAGTGCCATCTTGTTGCAAGCTTCTCGCAGTTGTCTGAAGAAAAGAGAAAACAAAAAGGATAAAGCAGCGCGAATTGCCGTTGGGAGTTTCAGGAAAGTGTCTTCCGGATGCGCGCATCTTACAACGTAACTGTAGTCCAGTCCATTTCCCCCACCTCTCCCCTCCTCAAAAGAAATATGAAGGACTATTAAGTATAACTATTGATAATTACTGAAAGTCAAGCCACCTCCTATCCCTGATGTCATTTGCTTGTTCCGTCACTGGATTAACGCCTTCAAAGGTAAGACCAGTGATGTGGTTATTTTCAACCAAATTATCGATTCACTCCGTCCGTTTTTATCTATTAGAACAGTTACTGATTTTTGTCTTTGATCATGCAAATCACACCCTAAAATAAATGAAAAGTTCATAAGTACTATGGGTCAGTTTTCACGCACAGGTAGCTTACTGTTTAAAAACAGAGGCCTTAGTTGTACTCTCGATCTGATCGATCTCGTGATGCAAATTAAACCGTTCTAAGAGGGATGAACAATGTAGCTTGACGTTTTCGGTTTAACAGAGTAAGATGTTTGATTTTTAGATGCATAAATCCATCGTTAGCTAGAAAAGTGTGACGTGCCAAATGAAATATAGTCATTTAGCTTATTATTATTATTATTATTATTATTATTATTATTATTGTTATTATGGGCTTCGATCATACAAATCACACCCGCTAGAAAATGGAAAGTTCACGAAGACAATCAGTCGATCATCACGCACAAATAAATGAATTCGTCGCGATGCTGGACTTCAAAGCTTTGTGGTCTCACATATTGTTCATCATTCTTATCAGCTAAGAATAGATTCGTTTTCACTGAAATTTATCTGATAAGTAGGCTCGTTACTTGGTAATAACCCGCTGCAACAAAATTTTAAATCATTCAGGCCTTATTGCGGACTGTCAGGCAATTTTCCAGGAAGTTGTAGCAAAAGGTTATCTTTCTTGTTAGCCTAAGAATAGAACGCTTTAAACTCGACTGCATATAACTTTATCCCAAGAGGCTTCATTGTAAATACGCTCTGACAGCCAGTAAAAATCCAGATGGAAAACGATGTATAATGTTGATACAGCAGGCCACTCTCTGCTGGTTTCTTTGGAGAATACTGGCAATACAACATCATTGGTTTCCCAAGATTATCAAATGCTCTAATGAAGGGCTAACGCTCGAAACGTCAGCTTCAGAAACTCATTACGATGGCCAATTTACATTGCCAACTCAGTTGGTAAAGCCAAATTATTTTGTAATACCCCACCAAAGTTTCTTTAGAAACTTACCCCGTTGATTTATGTTATTTATAGAAACTATGCATGGGGAAATTTCTCATAGGAAAAGTTATGGTAGATGCTGTGCTTTTTGTTTTTGTCCTGTGACTTTTAAGTCATGTCGTGTTTCGCAGCAAAAATTACGACTCAAATAAAATGAAAGGTGACAAGCCGAATTTTTCAAACCATTGTTACCTCAAATCTTGGCAATCATCTTCATCAGTTACCAATAGATTGGTTTTTACCCATGTACTTCAAATAAGTAAGCTCATTATTTAGTGATCATCATAATCACTGCAGTTTGTCGGGGGCGACAATGGCTGTTTCATTCAGATTCCTTCACGCAGCTCTGTCCTTCACTTTCCGCTGCCAGGAACTCTTGTCTACATCCAACTCCTTCAGGTTTCTTTTAACAGTGTCTTTGAATCTCAGCCTTGGTCTACCCTGATTGCGTTTGCCTTCGCATAACTGTGAATGAAGTAGCTGCCTAAGGAGACGTTGGTGATCCATCCTCTCAACATGGCCGGGCCATTTTAGGTTCATCTGTATTAGCAGACAGTCCAAGTCTCAACACCGTACAATAGAGTAGCCAGTATTGACGCTCTGTACACTTTTCATTTCACACGAACCGACACATGTCGTTTATTTCACAGTCTCTCTCTCAAGTTTCCGAACGCAGAACTTGCTTTTCCCGTTGTGAGAGATAGTTCATCCTCCAGCCATGCATTCTCTGAAACAGTACTCCCGAGGTACTTGAAAGTCTTACACTTGACTAGTGATTCTGTACCAGTGCTGATCTCTTCTAGTAGTGATGTTGAAAACTGGAACTTTGGCAGTTGGTAAGGGAATTCTGTCTTCTCGCTGTTGATTTTGAGGCTGAATTGATTGGCTGTTCTCGCAAATTTCTCCAATGAAGATTGCATATCTTCTGCGCATGCACTGTGTGCAGCTAGGGACTTTCATCGGCAAAGAGCATTTCTACTACTACCTTCGTCGATGTTTTACTCTTAGCTTTAAGCTGTGCCACATTGAACAGGTCTGCTTTTTTCCTTGTTTGAATGTATACTCCTTCTGAAGTGTCTTTGAAGGCCATCTCAAGCATTGCTGACAGATAGTAGCGAGAAGAGTGTAGGCGCCAGTACACACCCTTGTTTAACCCCGTTGCTTACTGAGAAGTCTTCAGACACTGAACCACTCATTTCCACGTTAGCTTACATACCTGTATGGAGTGCCTCGATCACGTTGACAAACATCTCTGTGCAGCCATATTTCTTGAGTACCTGCCAAAGTCCTTGTCGCGATACAGTATCGAAGGCTTTACCGAAGTCAATGAAGACTACAAAAAGTGGCATGTTCTGTTCCGATACACTTTTCTTGAACCTATCTCAAGCAGAAAATCAGAGGTGTGTTGATTGAGCCTGTTCAGAAGTACGCGTGCGAGAATCTTACCTTTATCTTCTTTCACCTCCCCTGTGTTGGTCATTGTTGGGGCATACACGCTGAGGAAAGTGGCATACATCTTTCGCTGTAGTGGGAGTCTCACAGTCATTATTCTGTCGTTGATTGGCACTGGTTCCTCGTCCTTGTTAACCCGGGCGACGTCCGAGCCGGTATGAGTTGTTTTCTGACTGACCATTTCATGAAACTGCTTGCAAAGAACTGAAGCACTGCTAGCTTTAGCTGGATTAGCAGCACATTATCGGCAGATGAAGGTGTTTCAGTGGCAAGGATAGGCCAAGACAAACTGACTCCAGCATCTGTTGCAGTAACTAACCAAATGATTGGTCTCCGCTCTTTTTGAAATGCATTGCACAATGCACCGACTTTCAAAAGTCCGCCACAAACCTTACATACGACTTCCCGACCCATGAGACGGGTAGTACTGGTTTTTATGGTTATCCAGTAGCAAGAAAACCAATACTGACCTGACTTGGTGATGAACTGCTAGAAAAACATTTTCAAATGTTCCCAGAACGTTGTAGTGAAAGAATCGATTCTTCTTATTCTTTTAGAAAACCCGCGACCTTTCGAAAACCACCTAATTGATGGCGAGACACCCGACACACGACCATTAATCAAACTCAAGCATGCGTAACTTTTTTTTTAATTGATAAGATAAACAAACGAAACAAACGTAGTTAATATTGTGAATTCTAACACTTTAAGCTCGTTATGAAAAGGTTCCAGTTGTAATCAAATCGGCTTCACATATAGGTTCCTCTTTGTAGTGACTCATTATGAATCCAGATTATCGAATCGTTCAGTTAACTTGTGTTACTAAAAACAATGTTTCCCTAATAACAGGAGAGGATGGCAATGGAAAAATAACGGCAGAAGCCATGATAACTTCCATGAACATCGCCTTACTAGTAGCCCTGTTCCTGCTAAACTCCGATCACATTCAGAAAGCCATTGAGATATGCAACGAATGTTTAATTTTGCTAAATAACAGCGATCAAAACAGCAAAGATCAATTTGATTCAGTGCTACTACAATTTGACAGCGACAGCTATACAGTTCTTTACAGCGCATATAGTCATATCTCTGACGACATAAATGCTGCAAGATACAGCAGGAAACTGCATGTCTTCTCCAGCAAGTATGGAATTCTGTATTATAAACTTGGCGAAAACCTTAAAGCGAAGGAATATATTGCAAGGGCCCTTATCAAATCGACCGAAATTGGCGACAAAAGCGGAGAAGCATCCTATTACGTAAACCTTGGTGCCGTGTTTAAGTCGCTCGCAGAATACGACAAGGCTAAAGAGTATCTCCACAAAGCGCTTGTCATCACAACTGAAATTGGCGACAGAAACGGAGACGGAACATGTTATGGAAACCTAGGTAATGTGTTTCTGTCGCTCGGAGAATACGGCAAGGCTAAAGAGTATCTCCACAAAGCGCTTGTCATCACAACTGAAATTGGCGACAGAAATGGAGAAGGAACATGTTATGGAAACCTTAGTACTGGTTTCAGTCGCTCGGAGAATACGACAGGGCTAAAGAGCATCTCCACAAAGCAGACAAAGCGCTTGTCATCACAACTGAAATTGGCGACAAAAATGGAGAAGGATCATGTTATGCAAACCTAAGTACTGTGTTTCAGTCGCTCGGAGAATACGACAAGGCTAAAGAGTATCTCCACAAAGTGCTTGCCATCACAACTGAAATTGGCGACAGAAATGGAGAAGGAGCATGTTATGCAAACCTAGGTAATGTGTTTCAGTCGCTCGGAGAATACGACAAGGCTTAAGAGTATCTCTACAAAGCGCTTGTCATCACAACTGAAATTGGCGACAGTAATGGAGAAGGAGCATGTTATGCAAACCTAAGTTCTGTGTTTCAGTCGGTCGGAGAATACAACAAGGCTAAAGAGTATCTCCACAAAGCGCTTGTCATCACAACTGAAATTGGCGACAGAAATGGAGAAGGAGCATGTTATGCAAACCTAGGTAATGTGTTTCAGTCGCTCGGAGAATACGACAAGGCTAAAGAGTATCTCTACAAAGCGCTTGTCATCACAACTAAAATTGGCGACAGAAATGGAGAAGGAGCATGTTATGCAAACCTAGGTAATGTGTTTCAGTCGCTCGGAGAATACGACAAGGCTAAAGAGTATCTCTACAAAGCGCTTGTCATCACAACTGAAATTGGCGACAGAAAAGGAGAAGGAGCGTGTTGCGCAAACCTAAGTGCTGTGTTTAAGTCGCTCGGAGAATACCACAAGGCTAAAGAGTATATCCACAAAGCGCTTGTCATCACAACTGAAATTGACGACAGAAAAGGACAAGGAAAATGTTATGTAAAGCTAGCTACTGTCTTTCAGTCGTTCGCTTGTCATCGGAATTGATATTGGTGATAAGAAAGGGGAAGCATCACATCTTGCAAATCTTCGACATCTCTCTGCAATTGTTGGAAATTATGAAGTTTCGGAAGTATGCTTGGAGAAAGCTTTATCCATATCCAGAAATATTGGAGATAGAAGACAAGAGTTCCGAATCCTTCAATATTACGCCCTTTTGTATTCATTTCAAAATAAAATCAAAGACTCCCTTGTATGTCTTCATTTGTGCATTGAAAAGTACGAGGAGCTGAGATATTTCTTGGGGGCCAATGATGAGTTCAAAACATCACTTCTGGAGCACTCGGGAATATTTCCCTACAAGCAACTTAGTACTCTGCTTTGTGATACCGGAAATGCTCTTGAAGCTCTTTATGTTGAGGAGTTGGGTCGAGCGAGAGGTCTATCAGACTTGATGACAGAGAAGTGCTCGCTTGAAACGCAGATTTCTGCTCATCCACAATCTTGGTTTGCTATTGAAAACAGTTTTAGAAAGAAAAATAACTGTGCTTGTTTGTACATTTCTTATTTTCACAATGTTCTGCATTTGTGGATCTTGAAAACAAGTGGAGTCCTTCACTATAAAAGATTACTAGAAGAGAATCTAGTTCAGGCTGGGTTGCCCAAAGATTTGCCTCTGAGTGAGTTTTTGGCTGATAGTTTCCGGAGTCTTGGTATTTTGCCCACTGAAGATTGTGAAGATCAGTCTTTAAATATGGTTGAATTGGAACCTCTCTCCCCCGAACAAAAGAGCCTAGCAAGAATGCGACTCGTGGAGGAGGACGAGGACAAGGAGGTCATTTCAAGTCTATCTTTGTGTTACAAAATGTTTATTGCCCCTGTTTATGATTTGCTTGAGGAGCCTGAAATCATTATTGTTCCTGACCGCAGTTTGTACAAAGTTCCCTTTTTTTGTTCCTTCAAAGAGTAACAATTAAAATATAGAATTTCGAAAGCGTCTCTCTGCCAATCAGATACAAGTGTACATTTGCCTACATATTGCGCCTGGTATAACTGTATTTGCTTTATTTAAGAAATGTTGATTGTGTTATTTATAATTGTTTTTTACGTTTGTCACAGGAAAAAAGATGAGAATATCTCGAAGTAAACAGACCTTAGAGACTTTTAGCTGGATAAACAAATAGAATAAGTAGAGAAAATACTCTATCCGTTATTTCATTGTGTAATTACAGAAAGGGCAATCTCAAATTAAGCATATTGATTTTAATTTTTTGCTTTCTCTTTTCCGATCTTCTCAGAAGGAGGTATTGGTTACGTATCCGAGAATATTTTTTTCTGCACGAAAATTATCTTATCCGGCCGATATAATTAGCACGAAACATTATTGACTTATACGGCTCTTAAGTGAAGTGAAATCAGGAAAGTTAAAACAGTAGTTTAAGCATAAAAAACGAGCCAGTTAAGTCTTACAGGGTTTTCCCTCAAAGCCTTTTATTATAGGTTAAGTTAACAGAATCCTAAATTTTTTTATGTAAAATCTTTCCGGAAAGTTTTTCTTTTGGTGAGTTCCAGTACTACTTCTGAGTGCTTAAAAGACTGGAAAAAATACATGGATTTCCAAACAGAACCATGGAAAAAGCTATCAAGGTCAAGAACTTAATCAGTATCAAGTGGAAAAATGACGGCAGCAATATTTTGAAACTGGTTGAACAAGTCACTTAATTACGTATTGTAATGTTTGAGATAATGTATGTTTGCATAGTGATTTAATTGTTTTCAAGTCAGGTCATTGTCAAAATGTTGTTTCTGGAATCAAAATATTCTTGTTATTTACCACAATTTATACACTTTTTTGGGCAAAGTTTCTTAGAGGATTATGCAGTAATTCCAAAGACGCTAAAATAAAAGATGGCTTAAGAAGAATTTTAGACAATATCGTGAACGTTTGTTTTAACCAGGTTACAGAGTAAAACAGATCGCACTGTTGTTCATTGTTAAGGCGGCACGGTGGTGGGATAATGGATGCAAGTGGTAGGAGTGTCTGCATGCGGTCTACTGACGCGGATAGGAATGATTAATGCTTGCTTCCGCAGAAAACATCAACAAACGCTATGATCGCAAGAAAGTTGTTTTGTTTCTCAATGCTTTTCAGCGCATTTCTTTGATCGTTTCTCCTCAACCCATGTTACTTGATACTTGTCTTACAATCAAAAAATTCTGGCGATGAAGTTCTGTTGATTAGTATGCTAACGTCGAATATTAGTCCCAGTATTAAATAGTAATCCAAGCCGCAACAGTTATAGCGTCAAAGATCATAACAAATTATGGGAGCCAAACGAGTTTTTCGTCCCTTCATTTGACGAAGATTAAGTTAACTTCAACATAAAAACTTGAGGCATAAATAAGTGATCACATGCACGAAAAAAAGTTTGACCATGTCACGTGTTCTTGATAGGGTGTCCTTCTCATTTCCTTCTTTAACAATTTCTAAGAGCGTTTAACATCACGCTAATTATTTTGAACGTTAACACCTGAAATATTTGAAAGGAAGCGCCAGTGCCTGAAAGCACCAGAGATGTTGGTGAAATAACTTAAAACGTTGGCGAAACGACCCAAGACGTTTTTATAGCAACATCTGGCCGTTAAAGAAACGACCCCAAGCAAAACGGTCGCAATTCCCCGATATAGATCAGACTTAACCACTGATAGCCATTCACTCGTGGAAAGCGGAAGGAACCACTACTACTAAAAAAATCTGCGTCTAATTAAGTCGATATTTTCGATTCAGTCACTGTAGGCGCAAGAATTTGGATTATCATTTTTTGTTAGTGTTGGTGTTTCATAGTTTCGTGTTAGGTGTTTATTTTCTCGTCTTCCATTAGTGTCCTTTGTCAGTTACCAGTTTTGTACTTGTTATATTTATTTGCATATGGTATATATATTGGTTGCGCGTAATTTATTTGGTTAGTTGTCTAGTTTGCGAAAATTGTCGTTACATATCTAGCTCTGGGTTTCATGTTTTCGTCTTTGGGTTGGTCACATTCGTCTTTTACAAAATATAGCCGCAAACGCTAATCACACGTATTCAACAATGTGTCAAGTTTGTTCTAGTAAAGTTTGAACTTTACTAGACTAAACTTTACTAGAACAAACTTGACACATTGTTGAATACGTGTGATTAGCGTTTGCGGCTATATTTTGTAAAAGACGAATCTGGTTTATTGGAAGTTTATGTCGATGTCTCGCAACGGTTCTGATGTCTACCTGTCTTATTCGGCCGGGAAGAACGGCCAACCTGCCGAAAACGGTCCACGTGCTCGTAAACCGAATACCTCTTTGGATCAAGAAGGAATCTCTCTTGAACGCATCCGTGAACTCAGAAAGCGGAGAGGAGGAGTGTTGTCTTCGTTAACGTCCAAGCGTCGAGAGATCGATAGTCTTTTAACGGACGAAAATAATTTGGAGACGGTGAAAGTAAAGCTGTCGGAAATCACGTCGCTATTTCGAAGATTTACCGAGGCTCATGACGCGTATAATGTAGCTCTGGTTGAGGAAAGTCAGAGACAAGAATCAGACCTCTATTTCGCCGACATTGAAAGCAGTTTAGATTTTTTCTGCCGTACGGTCAATGATTGGTTACGTGTCACGGAAGCCAGGCTTCAAGATAACCTGTTAACGCCTGACGACAGCGCTTCTCAAATTGGGTCCGAGGTTCGTAGCAAGTCTAGACCATCCATGTGTGGATCGAGAACGAGTCACTTTTCTAAAACGAGCTCCATATCTGCTGCAAGAGCCAAAGAGGCAGCTCGCATCGCGGAACTTCGAGCGGAGGCACACGCTTTGAAACACCGCCATTCGCTTCAAGAATCGGAGCTACGCCTCAAGAGGCAAGAGTACGACCTGCAGTTGAAGAAAGATGAATTAAACCTCAAAACTGAGTACGCTAAAGCGGTGGCTAGAGAAGAAGCTTACGCTCAAGCTGAAGCGGGTAATTTCGCGCCTAGCAACGTGGCCTCTAGGAATCCTCGTTGTCCCGTTTCAGTCGTATCCTCCATCACTGAAAAGTCAAGGACTGGTGGTTCAAAACGTGAGTCATTTGTACCTGCCGATAAGAAAGAGAAATTGTCTGTGAAGTCAAGTAACCCGGTTAAACATCATAAGGGTGCTGTGAGTGATTCAAGTTCAAGCTCTGGCAACTCAGGTCTGAGCGACCAGGCCTATGGCATTCTCGTCCAGCAGAACCGAGTAATGGAAGAGTTCGTGAAACAGCAGCAAAGGAACTTGTTGCCCAGGAGACGTGTACCTGTGTTCAGTGGAGACCCTTTACATTACTGTGCTTTCATTCGCGCGTTCGAGACCGTAATCGAAACTAGAGAACTAGATTACGCTGGGAGACTCTATTACCTCGAACAGCACACAGCTGGCAGAGCTCAAGAGTTGGTACAAAGTTGCCTCTACATGAAAGCCGAAGATGGGTACGTAAAGGCAAAGAAACTCTTAGAGAGCAAATTTGGACAGAAGCACAAAATCGCTATGGCATATGTGGATAAAGTCACTAATGGTCCAGTCATCAAAGCTGAAGATGCAGACGCCCTAGAAGGCTTTGCCGTTTTGCTCTCTAGCTGTACAAACACTCTTAAGGCTATCGGCTATTCCAGCAAGTTCGAAAGTCCGGATAGCATGCGGAAGATTATTGAGAGGCTTCCCCCGAAGTTGCAAGCCAGTTGGCGGGACAACGCTGATCGGATCCTCAACTCGGAAGCGAGAGATGTCTGCATTGATGATATTTCACTCTTCGTTGAACAGAAAGCTCGCACCTTGTCCAATCCAGTTTTTGGCAAGCTTCCTTGTTTGGAAAAGGAGAAGAAGAACAGCAAGGATAGGGGTTCGAGATCGAAGTCTGAGAGACCCGGTGGAAAACAGCTAAGCCTCGTCACGATTTCCGAGACGAAATCTGCTCTCAATTCATCTGCTGATGTGTTGAGTGCAGTTCATTCTTCTAAGAAGAACTGTCTGTTTTGTAATGCAGATCACAATCTCACCGAATGTTCCAGTTTCGCCAAAGTACCTCCTACAGATCGTCAGGAGTTTGTCATGAAGCAGAGGCTATGCTTTTCGTGCTTAGGTGGGGGCCATCAGTCTAGAAGTTGTCACAAAAGGAAGCCCTGTATTCACTGTAATAAGAGACACGCTACTGTAATGCATGTAGGTGCACCAGAAGCTATTGTTGCGTCCGACCGTGGTAAGGATGGACCTCAGAGCGAGAACAACCAGTCCAGTACTGAGAAGAACAGAGCTGATCACTTTTGTGGCCTAACCACAATGGAGGGTTCCGTGACTGCATTGCCCATTGTTGCTGTGAAGGTCAAAGTCAAAGGAAGTCCTCGATCCGTGGAGACCTATGCGTTGCTGGATAATGGATCTAACACCACCTTTTGCTCGGCTAATCTGTTGAGACGTCTGAGAGTCTGCGGCAAGGAAATGAGAATCAAGCTAACCACCATGGATAGCTGCAACGATGTGGACAGTCTCGTTGTTACGAACCTGGAAGTGGCTGATCTAGACGAGAACGTTGTCATTTCCTTGCCAGAAGTTCTTTCCCGACCTTCTATGCCTGTAGTGAAAGACGAGATCCCGAAACAGGAGGATGTGGAGCGATGGCCGCACCTCCAAGGCTATGTATACCTAGCAGAATTGAATTCCGAGGTGGATCTATTGATTGGTGCAAATGTACCTGAAGCCCTACAACCGAGAGAAGTTGTCCCTGCCTCTGATGGGGGTCCATATGCAACTAGAGTTGATCTTGGCTGGGTTATCAATGGCCCAACTGGAAGAAAGCAAAAGTTTGTCCCATCTTCTAGTTTCTTCGTTAACTGTAAGGAGACTCATCCTATGTGTATAGCATGTGCTGATTTTGCAGATGCCACTCTTTCCGATGGTTTAAGCATGTCAAGGGATGACTTAAAGTTCATGAACATTGTAGAGGATTCAGTTATGCAGTGTGAAGATGGTCATTATCAGGTTTCTCTACCGTTAAGGGACCTCAACTTGCAGATGCCAGCAAACCGGAGTCAAGCAGAACGCCGTGCTCTCTATCTTAAACGTAAATTCTCCAAAGATGTGAAGTTTCGCGAGGACTATGTTGCTTGTCTTGAGAAGGTGATCGGTGACGGTTTTGCAGAAAAGGTTCCCCTGGATGTCCTGGAGAGATCAGATGGTAAGGTGTGGTTTATCCCGCACCACGGCGTTTATCATCATAAGAAACCGGATAAAATACGTGTCGTTTTCGATTGCTCAGCCCATTCTCAAGGAACTTCACTGAATGATGAGCTGTTTCAAGGTCCTGACTTAACCAATAATCTGGTTGGCGTGCTGATCCGTTTCCGTCAGGAGCCAGTCGCAGTCATGAGTGACGTTCAATCTATGTTCCATCAGGTGCGTGTCCCAGAAGTAGATAGAGACCTCCTACGGTTCCTTTGGTGGCCCCGTGGTGACTTCTCCAAGGAATTAGAAGAGTATCGGATGACCGTACATCTGTTCGGTGCGGTTTCGTCTCCCAGTTGTGCTAACTTTGCCATGCGACGGAATGCCGAAGATCATAGGCACGAGTTTTCCCCTGACGTGGTTAGTACTGTCTTGAAGAATTTCTACGTTGACGACTGCCTGAAGTCCTTACCTTCAGCGGCTGTTGCAATAAAGCATGTGGAAGAACTTCGTCGGCTAATGCTGAGGGGAGGTTTCAATTTGACTAAATGGATCAGCAATGACCGCGAAGTCTTGGAATCCATTCCTGTAGAAGCTAGAGCGAAGGGTGTTAAAGATCTGGATCTTGATAACGACGTGCTTCCTGCAGAGAGAGCCCTAGGTGTATCCTGGTTTGTCGAGACAGATACATTTGGTTTCAAAGTGAACATTAAGGAGAAACCTTGTACCAGGCGTGGTATCCTTTCCGTGGTGAGTTCAGTTTACGATCCTCTCGGTATGGCAGCGCCTTTCATCCTTCCGGCAAAACTGCTCCTTCAGGATCTGTGCAGAAAGAGTTTGGGTTGGGATGATGAGATTCCCAGCGACTACCTATCTCGTTGGCGTGTGTGGCTAAATGGTCTACCGAAACTTTCCCAGATGTCAATGGGCCGGTGCGTTAGGCGTGGATCTGGTAAAATTGTGTCAAGTGAGATTCACCATTTCTGTGATGCCTCTCAGTCGGCCTTTGGAGCTGTTTCGTATCTTCGACAGGTTGACTCCGATGGCCAAATCAACTGTTCTTTCCTTCTCGGAAAATCTCGTCTCGCCCCTTTAAAACAGGTCACTATCCCACGTTTAGAGTTAGCGGCCGCCACTATGTCCATTCGTTTGAACAAAGTATTGAAGAAGGAGTTGGAGATTCCGATTGATGCAATCTCTTTCTGGTCCGATAGTATGACCGTGTTGCGTTACATTGGAAACGAATCCAAGCGCTTCCACACTTATGTTGCCAACCGTGTGGCCCTCATTAGAGAGGATTCCAGTCCCTCACAGTGGAGACACATCGACTCCAAGTCTAATCCTGCAGATGATGCTTCACGAGGAGTTACTGCGGAGTCCTTCACTAAGAACGACCGCTGGATAAAGGGGCCGGCGTTTCTGCTGAAACATAAATCTGAATGGGAAAGGTCCCCTCTGTGCGGCGTAAAACTGGAAGAGGATGACCCAGAGGTGAAACGAGAGCCGAAATCTTTTGTTGTTCACGCGAGTAAAGATTCAAGTATCGTTTCTATCATCCAACGGTTCTCTTCATGGTTCAAATTGTTGAAGTTTATCGCGCTGTGTCTTCGCTGCCAGAGAAGATTTGTGATGAGGAGAAAAGTGTCAAAGGAGAATTGTTTGGATACTGCTGACGCATCTGGAGCGAAATTGGTGACAAACGCAGAATTGGAAGAAGCCGGAAAAGAGATTATCAAGTTCGAGCAGAATCTCTCCTTTGCAGAAGAATTAGAAGCCGTTAAGGGAGGTAAATGCGTCAAGGGGTCAAGTGCACTTGCAAGATTAGATCCGATCTTGACCGATGGTCTTCTTCGTGTTGGCGGGCGCCTTAGCAGGGCTACCCTATCAGACGACTCTAAGCATCAGATTATCATTCCCAAAGATTCTCATTTAGCTCGTCTGCTTGTGAACCACTTTCACCAGAAAAGCGGCCATTCTGGTAGAGAATATGTCCTGGCACTGTTGCGCGAACGTTTCTGGTTGATTCGTGCCAACTCTACTGTTAGAAGTGTGCTTTCATCCTGCTTTGATTGCAAACGACGACAAGGTCCCGTTGGAGAACAAAAGATGGCAAATCTGCCTCGGCCTCGAGTTACACCAGATCAACCCCCCTTCACGTGCGTGGGGATAGATTATTTTGGTCCCTTTCTTGTTCGTCAAAAGAGGAGCATGGTCAAACGTTATGGTGCAATCTTCACTTGTTTGGCACTGCGAGCTGTTCATCTGGAGGTGTGTCACTCACTGGACACTGACTCTTTTATTCACGCACTCAGACGTTTTATCGCTCGTAGAGGTCAAGTTAAAGAAATTCGCTCCGACAATGGTTCAAATTTCGTAGGAGGTGAAAGGGAGCTTCGTGTCATGATTGACAGCTGGAATCAAGCTAAAATTCATGACGCCCTTCTGCAGAAAAGCATCAAATGGGTTTTTAACCCACCCGGAGCCTCGCATCATGGTGGTGTCTGGGAGAGGCTAATTAGATCTACACGCAAGGTTCTGGGTGCCCTGGTTAAAGAACAAAGTCTCGATGATGAGAGTCTTCAGACCTTGTTGTGTGAATGTGAGAGCATTATCAATGGAAGACCTCTGACCACAGTTTCTGACGATCCAAAGGATTTGGAACCACTATCACCGAACCACCTTCTCCTGCTTCGCAGCGAGACACCTCTTCCTCCAGGCTTGTTCTTAAAGAGCGACACATACTCCAGGAGAAGATGGCGGCAAGTACAATATTTGGCTGATGTTTTCTGGGGTCGCTGGAAGAGAGAATATCTCCCTCTGCTGCAGTCACGTCAGAAATGGTTTCGACCAAAGAAAAACTTTGCCGTGGGGGACACTGTTATCGTGGTTGACGAAACTTTGCCAAGGAATGCGTGGGCAATTGGTCGGATTACAGAGGTTTTTCCTGACAAATATGGATTTGTCCGCCGTGTCAAGGTTAAAACAAAGACATCAACTTTGGAGCGCCCTATCAGTAAACTATGTCTTCTGGAATCAATTGAACAAGTGGAAGGAAAAATTCATTGACTTTCCTTAATCGTGTGATTACCAAGATTGCGTGACTTTTCTTTGAGGAGAAAGATTTAAATTGACACTTTATAGTACTTTGTTGACTCTGTTAGGCGTCTGAACATTAAGTAAAAATCGTCTAAGTTCAATTAGCTCTGTAAAGTTTGCGCCTTTTAGTGTTTTGCTGGTAAATACTTGGATTTAGATCTTCGTATTTAAGGGGCCGGAATGTAGGCGCAAGAATTTGGATTATCATTTTTTGTTAGTGTTGGTGTTTCATAGTTTCGTGTTAGGTGTTTATTTTCTCGTCTTCCATTAGTGTCCTTTGTCAGTTACCAGTTTTGTACTTTTTATATTTATTTGCATATGGTATATATATTGGTTGCGCGTAATTTATTTGGTTAGTTGTCTAGTTTGCGAAAATTGTCGTTACATATCTAGCTCTGGGTTTCATGTTTTCGTCTTTGGGTTGGTCACATTCGTCTTTTACAAAATATAGCCGCAAACGCTAATCACACGTATTCAACAATGTGTCAAGTTTGTTCTAGTAAAGTTTGAAATACGTGTGATTAGCGTTTGCGGCTATAGTCACTACCGGTCGACGTTCCAGCCGGCCAGGTTACATTTCTAGCCTAAACAATAATGGCGGCTGCTAGCGAGTTTCCGACAGAACTGGCAACCCGTCCTTTAGGCCTCACAGCCCTTATGGGACTTGATATTAATCAGAAACCTTTGCACAAAGCCATCTGGGAGTCTTTTTCTGTGAACAGGCATCCTGAGAGAGTTCCACTATCCTTCAGACTTCTACCAATTGATCACGAATTTCCCAAAGCAAAATCAAAGGTGAGCTTTCCTATCGCTTTTAAGTGTAGTCACTCTTAAATCCTTTGATTACGTGAAATTCTTCTTATTTTGGTTACAATTAAGCTCTTTCGGTATAGTTTATTTAATATACTTTTCCCAATACATTTCCTAAGGTGCTGACGGGGAGAATTTGTTAAGCAATCAAGAACTTTAGTTGGTGATCATTTCCTGTATTCTCATGACCTTAGCTTAAGGTTTGATTCTGGGGTTGTATAGCAAAGAGAAATTAGATGCTAAAGGGTTAAATGGACACTATTTTTGTACAGCAAGGCTGTCTGCATAGGAAGCTGCCACTGTTTCATTTTTCTTATATAATTGTATAAAGAAAGTTCTATGAGTGATTTCCACAAAATCATTTAGAATAGTTTATCAAAAATCAATCATACTCCTGGGTTTTTTTTCCAAATAAGCATTCTCTTGCTTCCTTGAGTTCTGACTTTCTTAAACCTTTTACTCCAAAGATTTCCTTAGTAATTCTCTGTACTGTCTAGCCTACAATTCTTAGGATGTTAGTTCAGAGAATCTGGAATTAGATCAACTAATAATCCTCTAATTTATTTTTTTTCCTTTTTTCTCATTGCTTGTTTGCTTGATATTGCATTGAAATTTTAAAAGTATTAGTTCTGTCTCCATCACTCATGGGATTTGAAGTGTTAACCCTTTAACTCCTAAGATCTGATTGTTAATT
This sequence comes from Pocillopora verrucosa, assembly GCF_036669915.1. Lineage (NCBI taxonomy): Eukaryota > Metazoa > Cnidaria > Anthozoa > Scleractinia > Pocilloporidae > Pocillopora > Pocillopora verrucosa. The sequence continues at coordinate 6,895,060 of NC_089313.1, read as the reverse complement.
CTCCCCTTCAGCTGCCACAAATTTCCTTGTAAATTAGTTATGAGAACTTGATGCTAGATCAAGATGAAAGCTTCTACCTGATAAATTTGAATATTCTCATTACCTGTTTGCTGAATAATGTTTGGATATCATAGGGAAAAGTTTCTTGTTAATCACTTCTGGGAGTTAAAGGTTTAAGTGAACCTTTATCTTTGTTGGTGTGCATGGAGTCTCAGTAATATTTTCCATAACTGAGGGCAGATACTGCCATTAGTGGGGTTACTACCATTGAAAATCTTAGCAGACAGCCATAGCAATGTAAGACCTCTCACAGAAGCAGTAGGCCTCCTGTAATCAGCGTTACTGAAATCTCTGCTTATGCGAGTATATGCTGGCTTTTTATTACTGAGTCTTGTTTCCTTGTAGCGTTCTACCTATGAGTGGTACATACCAAAGGGTATTTTGAAGACAAAATGGATGCACAAACATCTTTATCTCTCTCCTGCTGTGGTGGTCATGTTTTATGAGTTGGATTGGGATGACGTTCAGTGGAAAGACAGGCAAACTGAATGTGCTTCAAAACTAGAAAGAGTCAGGTAATAACAAGAGAGTGAGAATGTTATCTTACCCCTCTATAACAGCGAACTTTAATCAGCACCAATGACATGACTGAAAATTATTAATAAGTATTATGACAAGTGTGGTTTGATTTTTAGGTAAGAGGGTTCCATTGTATGTGTTGATTTTTAGGACATTGTACAACTCAGAAACTTAATTCCATGCTCTCTAATGGATACACACAGAATAATATATCAAACAAACACATAAATTTGAGCAAAAAACAATTGTTTAATTAACAAAAGAAAAAGACTTTCATCCAATCATCAGCTTAATTAACAATTCCTGTGATTTAGAGTGCTATTCAAATAACAACCATGAAATAAGTTTGTCATAACAGCAGTAAGTGCTCCTGACACTCTGGAAACCTCCTTCTTTACCAAGTGACAATCAGATACTTGTAAGTTATAATAAGAACATTACAACTTTTGAAGTTGTTACTTTCAAACTTATCAGCTCATCAAATGCAAAAAAATATACCCAGTACAATGAATAATTTTGTATTCTATAACTTCAATCCTGTACACTAAACCATTCAAAGCAATCTTTTCATTTCTGAGCAGGACCAGTCTTCAAGACCAGAACACTAAGGTTGCTGTGGTTCTTATCCAAAAGAATGCCCCTCTTCCTCCAGGTAAACATCAATAAATACATAGAAGTCAAAAGATGATGTCATTAAGAAGAGAGTTTTAGATTCATGTTTAGTGTTTTCATGCTAACGTCAAACCATAAGTGACTGCCAGGTCTATCTTAGAAATCTGCCAGAGGCATTATGATGAGAGTTACATGTCATTTATTGAGCTAGGCATGGGCTGGAAAATGGAGAAAAACTGCACCCAAAGTCTTGAGAATGACCCAAGAGTGGTGTCTGTAATCAAGGTCAAGGGCACAGTTTCTTCCCACATAGAAAAACACGATTGTAAAACTGTAAGAAAAAAATATGTTATTTCATATTAGTTCCTGTATCCAAAGATTTGAGTACCCTTCATGGAGGAAATTTTTGCGATTATAATGAATCACAGGTGATGATTTACAAGCACTAGAGAGGGCAGCAACACTGTGCAGTGCATGTGACCTGTCAGCCAAATCATTGTTTGTCCTTCCACATACAGATCACTTGATTGGCTACACAATTAGGTATTTGTTCAAAATTTATCATTTTAGATTGATTTTGATGAGATTGGTTTTCATTGAGTTTGCAGTTGAATGTAAAAGCCCAACTTTTGTCAAATATAGGAAAAGATTTATTTAGTAAGAGTTTCATATTTTTTCTATCATATTTATTCTAACTGATCGAGAAAAGTTACAAAACAGGACACAATAAAGACTAAGTTAGTTAGAATTATTTGGAAAAAGTGACAGTGAAGTAGAAAGAAATTGAAAAGCTTTTACATGAGTAAGCCTCAGACTCTATTAACCCTTTAACTCAGTCTCAAGATTTCATTAGTAATTCTCTTTACTGTCTGCTATACAATTCATGTGATGTTTGTGTGGAGAATTTGGAATTGGATCGACCAATAATCCTCCACTGGATATTTTTTCTTTATTCTCATTACTTGTCTGCTTGATATTGTACTGATGTGTAAGGAGAAATTTTGTCTTGGTCACTAGTGTGACTTAAAGGGTTAAACTAACTTTAGACTCACTACAAGGAATTAGTTACTTACATGGGATGAGAATGTTTTAAAAATAAGGGAGTATCTATCAGAAAATCAGATGTTATCAGCATTTATCAAGACTTTCCCAAGAGAGTTAACAGCCTCTCTATTGATTTGTGTTTTCATCTGATTAACCTTTTAACTCCCAGATCAAATTTGTAATTCTCCTTACTGTCAACCATACAATTCTTATAATATTAGGTTGGAGAATTTTTTATCAGATCAACTACTTATCCCCAAATTGATATTTTTCTTTATTCTCATCTCTAATCTAGTTGATATTGTATTGATATTGTAAGGAGAAATTCTGTCTTGGTCACTCATGGGAGTGAAACAGTTGAATGATCATACTACAAGTTATCGTAGTCATTCATGGGACATGAAATTCATGCCGCTTCAAAATAAAAAAGGAACAGGTTTGAAACTTATGAGATAAATATTTCTTCTTCTTCTTTTTTTTTAAGGCTGGAGAATGCTTTTTATGATTTAGCACAGAGTTATTACCATGGAGAATGTAGGAGAGTTAAAGCCCACAAGGTGAGGTTGTAATTCTGGAAATTTAAGGGAGTAGGAAGAAGGTCAGGTTATTAAAATCCCAGCCAGGAGGAAGCAACAAGCCTGTATTTGCTTCATGCTGCAGAAACTAGGGAGATGCAGTGGCAAATGTAATAAACTGTGTCCACTGTTTATTTTCAACTGTCACTGTCTACATTGTCTTATACATAGATGGATGACACAGATTGAAGATGAGGCCACAGTCTCTGAGTGTCTTGAATTGAATTTTCAACTAGTCAGTAAAGGGGGAAAAGATAGCCCTCTGGTTAGCTTTTTGGACTCTTTTGGTTTAACTGCCTTAGTTCGACATAAATTCATGGTAAAGCCATTGGGTTTTTTAGTAGGACACTCCCCCTGTACTAAGTAAATTTCTCTTCTCAGATCAAGGACAGAAAAGTATCAGTAACTAAAACTGTCTGTTGGAAAATGTGCCAAAATTCTGGGTCATATACAATCCTGTATAACTTGCCTGGTAGCGCAATGTAATGTTTTTATAGATTACCTTTTCACTAGCCAGAATTACCATCAAAATAATTTTGTTGTAGCACAAAAAGTAAAATTTTATCAATGTATGGAATGAAGAGACACTTATTATGTTTTCATGCTCTTTATGATCATTAGGAATTTCTTAACAAAGGAACTCATCAGGTGAGAACTTTAATTTGCAAAAGTGATCTTTGTATGTCAATAATTTGATGTGATGGATTCTACTCAAACTACAGAACTACATTTAGTTAAAGGCTGAGGGAAAGAGTTACCAAGAATTCTAAGCAGAAAAAGCTTGTTGATGTCAGCTTTGACTGTCTTTTTTTTGCTACCCTCTTATATATATATTATTATTATATTCCACCAAAGACATCACTGACCACATTTTGCTTTGCAAATGGCCTCAACAATTCATAAATCTCTTATTTTGCTTCTCTACTGTTGTTGTAGCTATTGTTGGTGCGACACCAATTCAAGGTTGCCTTTTTCAATGAGCTAAGACAAGACCCTCACTCTGCTATCAAGTAAGTTCGTCAGTATTTATTTTTTTATTGATCTTACAATGACAGCAATTAGTTGGCCAAAAGGTAGATCTCAGTGTTTCCCTTTTTTTCGGTTAAGGGGTCAGGAAGGAAAAGGAACTTTCAGGGCTGTATTAGCCAACTTTCTGTTAAGAGACTTTTTTGAGAAAAGAAAATATAAAGAGGAAAAGTAGAAATGAAAATTTTGAAAAGGACACCTTGTGAGAATATTAAACAATATACTTTCAGCTGACAGCAATGCTTGTCTCTGAAATGATCAGCAATTAGTGTAGGATTTTCACCAGGTATCTCAAGGTTTAGAACTAGGACAGTGGAGGAGAAGGAGCAAATTTTTTTTTTTATGAAAGAAAATGACAGAGAGTTAAAAGTTGTTCTGCCTTGCCACATGACAGCCAAAGACAGTTTACAAAATTGGCAACTCCTGCCACAGATTTCTTCCCCCAATATTTTCAGTCTTCCTGCCTTGGAGATCTCTCAACATAAACTCCCAAGTTAGTTACATTTGCATATTAACATACCAGACATCAGCTGATTGATGTAAGACTTTTTTAATTTTTAACCCCAGGCACTACAGGCAAGCATACAGTCTTCTTGGAGAAATCAAGACAACTGACATGAACATACTAGAGATCAAGGTTGTTGCTGGATTTATTAATTACAAGGTTTGTGTTTTTTCATATTTTAGAACTCTAATCAATATATATTTGGTGTATACCATTGTAATAATAGTTACATAAAAGTAATGATGTGAAGAAGACATTGTACATCTTGGATGAGTTAAAGACATGATCTCTTATCACGTAATTTTACATTTTTGGGATTATGTACTCCTTTTGTCAAATATGCAAGGTAAATTTTTCACCAGATACCTTAATTGTGCCGTTAAATCAAAAGATCTCTGTCTGTAATTCTAAGTCTGAGGTGTACAGTCAAGTTGCTCTTAAGTAGGCACTTTAGGGAGGTGGCCATTTAATAAGTTTATTCTAGAAAAATATAATCAGAAAGTTATGAATGAACTATAGTACAGTACTTACTGGTAGTTATTAATTCTTGAAATCAGTTTACCCACTTAACCATCCAATTTCATTTCAGAATGAAACTACATTATAGAATGTGTCGCTTACAACATTGATGAAATATTCCTTATTTCTCTCTGATTTTATAACAAACCTGTTGGTGACTGCTTAGGAGAAACACAGTACCAAAAATGTGTCCAACATTTTTTAATATGGTCACTTACAGGAGTGTTTTGGAAACAGTGACAAACAGAAACAAAATGGTTATTGGCAGAGTGGTCACAAAAAACCAAATATGTTTGAAAAAATTTGATGCTAAATTTAGATTCAGTGGAATTTAAATGTCCTATGGGACAAAATATAAATAGGATTGATGTAAATGTGCCCAAACAAATCTGGTCTAGTGACTGATTAGAGTGTCCAAATCAGTCATACTCTCAGATTCTGGTAAAGACTTAACTGTTACTTTATCACAGACTCAACACCCAGGATTTTACTATCAACAAGCAGCAAACAATGCCATTGTCAGGAGACAGCTTTGCCAGGGCTTGTGTCATGTAAGTAAAATTATTATCATGCCAGAGGATTGCTGAGAAAGATCTGAAGGAACAGTGACAGACACAAACTCAAAGGAGCAATATTTTTCTTATTGAAAATGACCATTTTTTTTATCATTAGTTGAAACTTACCAATATAAATTTGAAGACTAGAACTGTCTGACTTAGGTAATTTTGAAGTACAAATTATTTCTGAAGAACTTTTCCTGGAGGGCCTTACCCAGATAAATTGGGCTACATACTTGTGCACATGAGTGGACATAGCTACAATGGAGGTCAAAGCTTGTTCGGACAGTTATCAAAAACATATCCTATATCCCAACATATTACAAAAGGCCATCTTTTGCCAATTCAGCTGTGTACACAGAACTCCCCCCCTCTAACAATGTTGGTAAAGCCTAAGTTTAGGCACTAAACCTGGTAACATTTACAAAGCACACAAAATTTTAAATTGTTTGGGGGAGGGGTAGGAAAGGTTTTGATATAAGTAATATTGCCTTAGACTTTAAAACACCCTTGTAGTGTGGGATAATGTTGAATGTAAACTAGTGGCAAGAAAGGGTCATAGATTCCCTTCAAAGTACACCTAACCAAAAACCAATTAACTACCACTCAAAAGGGTCATTTGTTTTCTGCATGTAATTAACTTTTATTGTTCATTGAGTCTGATGAGTTACTTTTTAGTTAATACATTGGAATCTGTTATTAATTCATCTCTAGACTACCACTCCACTTACTATGAATCCCTTAGAAAATGCTGGAAATCTTGACTTCTATGGTCAGAGACCTTGGAGACAAGGTTTTCAAGGTAACTGCAAATATATCATTTTTTCCTCTTGCAGTGTTTTTTAGAGTAAGTACAAAAGGTGTTGAGACACTCAGTAAGTTTCCTTTGCAAACCATGTACTGGTTGAAAAGCTCAGTGTTAGAATTTTGTTCCATTTGATAAGAGAAAACTTTTCGTGTATTAAAAACACTCTGTCGGAAAAAAAATTTTAAAACTTTTTTTTCGAGCTTATTTGAAACTTGATCTGTTGAGATGCAATACTTTCCTTTAATTTGTAGAACTGCTGGGTTCATTTGACTTAATATATTTGTAGGAACAGAACCACCAGATGCAGGAATAGAGAAGGCGAGCCTTGCAGTCCCAAGAAATCCAAGTGGACCATTCTGTAAGTGCACTGTATTGTTTGGCAGACTTTCATTTCAAGAAAATTAAGATCAGATAAATGTCAGGGAGAAGTAATGGTGACAAATTAAGTTTAAATGCAAGGTTAATATGACTGTAAATTTTTGGTTGCGCACAATTGCATCAATGAGCTTTCTAGCCAAACCAAAGCAACTATGAATTTGAAATCCTAATTGCCAGTATTATATAATACCTTGTTAGCAAATACTCTTACCATCAATCTCTTTATTTATGCTAACCTACTTTGTATATTTGGTTGAGGTACTTAGAATATTGGCTCCTTTTTTCTCTCACAGTGGGTTATCATTCCCCTTCTCAGTAGTGCAGTGGCTCAGTTTAAAAAGTACAAATCACCCAGGATGAAGAGATACCTGAGTAAGTTCTCTCTTTTTTAACTTTAACCCTTTAAACCCTAAGAGTGACCAGCATCAAATTTTTCCCTAAAATATCAGCCCTGAATCACATGTTAAGGTCATGAGAATAAAGGAAATGATCACCAACCAAAGAGGCTTTTGATTGGTGAACAAAATCTCCTTGTCAGCACCTTAGGAAATGTATAAAGAACAGTATGGAGAATATATAGACTGATTTTAGAGTGTAAAGGGTTAAGAACTTAGCAAGATGCAACTAAAAGCTTTTGTTTCTTCATGACAATGTAGTGCTTTTAAAAGTTAACAAAGTCAAGACAGACGAATTTGCACTGGTGCTACACGAGAATGCACTCGTTTTTAGCCAATCAGAAGCGCGTAATTTTTGCATGTACATTATTAACGTTCTAATATCATGAGAAAAGAGAGACCGCTGAGCAGTACCTGTACGACAAAAGAGAACTTTAAGTTTATCATTATGTCTTGTGGTGTGGTTGTGAACATGAGAACGTTTCGTGATGATAATAACCTGACAGAAACTATTTCCTGTTAATTCTGCAGTGGTTCAGATGGGTGAGGAGTATTACCAGGCCAGGGATTACAGTAAAGCTTTATTGTGAGTAAAGCAGTAGAGAAAGTTTCAGTTTAGAATCAGTAGTGGTCAAGTATTGTACCATAGGCAGACCAGGCAGACCAGGCCGTTTTAAGCGTTTGTTTTAAGAAATTACTTTCGGCCAGAGGCCGTTATGAGAAAGTTATTTCGTAAAAAGGCGCCAACATACCACAAAATTAGTTGATTAACATTTCATTTAACTTTATGGAGAAAGTCAGACCGAGATGTAATTTAGGTATGCATTTTTCAGGGCTTTATTCATAACCCGGCCTCGTAGATTTTTTTCGTCTCATGTCAACAATTAGTTAAGTAACAACAAACACAGTGTGGTCTGCTTGTGATTGCACGGAAGTTTTCGCCGCTCCTTTGATTGATGTTTAAAATCTAGCTTTTCATTGTGTTTTTCACGTTACCATGTTCCTACCAATAGCTTAGCTCCATTTTTCTTTATATAAACCACACACGACTCTCAATTCCTCCATTCGCTCTAACGAAGGGCTAACGCTCGTAACGTCAGCGTTAGAAACACTATTAACGGTGGCCAATTTTCTTTATCACCTCAACTAACTTTACCGACCTCCGCCGAAGCAGCACCAAAGTGTCTTCATAAACTTACTCCATTTATTGTTGTCATTCTTTGTTGTTCTTTAAGGTTGTTGGGAAAAGTCACGTGGGATTACCGCAGAGAAAAATGGTGGTCACTTCTCACGTCAGTTTTAATCACATCACTGAGGTACTGTTGTTTTGTAGTAAGTGAGAGAAGATTTGTACTCTCCAGCTCTTGTTTCTGAGAACTCAACATGTAAGCATTTTCAGTTGAAATAATCTGAGTTTACTTTAGTTTTGCATTACCTTGCTCTTAAATTGGTCTTGAAAACACGCGCTACCCTCTCAACCAATCAGAAGTAAAATTGAAGCCAATGGCGCCTTGGTTACGCGCGTTTTCCCGCACTTCAGGCAGGTTACTTGTTTTTTCTCTAAGTTACCCCTTGTGGTATTTACCATCACTGTGATTGGTTGTTGGGTTTACCTTGGTTGTGGTGGAAGTTTGGCTCATTTACAATGCGGACACAACCAACTCGGACAGACAGAATAATTCCACGTCTGTTCAGTTGGACTGCTACAATGCCAAAAATCAAAGTTGGTCTTCTTTTCCCGTGTCAAATTATTGTCAAGGGGTTGTTTATGAATAGCAATTTTGGGGGTAGAACATTCAAAACAGCTTTTCTCAACTTCAAATTTTAGATTTATTTATTTTTACATCCATAGTCTACTTAACTCTTATTACAGGTGTGCATACTTGGTTGGCAATGTGGAGGAATATATCACCCTTTCGCTTGAATTGACAGGAAGATGTATCCTTGAAAATATTGCCTATCATCTGAATAACTGAATGTAGCATTTTTTCTTGATGAGAAGATTCTCTTAGTTAGAGTTATTTTCAATGCAAAGTGATGTGGGATTGCATTGGTTTAACTTAGCTTCGTAATGTGATTGGTCAAGAAAACTCGGGCCACTTTCTCCACCAATCAGATGCAAAACTAAAACCAACCACGACTTGGTCACCCGCTTTTTCCCGCGCTTCAGGCTGGGTGCCTGTTTATGCTTTGAGTTCTTATTGATTCTTCATGCTAGTCACTCTTAGGGGTTAAAGGGTTAAAGTGATTTCCAAGTCAGGTGAAAAGGCTGAAAAGCGCCTTCAAAACGCAAGGTAACCAACTAGTAAGGTTGCAAAATTTGGGAATTTTAGAATAATATCAATTGACTATTGTAGTCGTATTAAGATGAACAGATTTTCTCTAAGTCAAATCCATCGCGTTGTAAAAGTGAAACATCATACCCAATATGTGATATTGTATTGGTGATAGAGTCCTTGATTCAAGAAAACATCAGATGTTGAAAATTCACCTGAAGAGAAAACAAGATGTCAGACTAATCTTATTCACGTCATATCGGTAAGGACTTATTTCAAATGGTCGTTTAAAGAGGATTTCTGGAAGAACATTTATTGTAGAATGAGTTTACGCTGAGTTTCTCTGTTTTTGTCATCTACGACCCTGACACTGGTGATTTCAACATAGAAAGCACGCGCGCGCCTGAACGCGAGTTAAACGCGCAGGAAAGAGAGTTTCTTTCCCCGCATGGCTGGTCTTTCGCGCGTAGATAACTCGCGTTTTCGCCGAGCGCTTCTTACAGGACAAGCATGTTACGAAAAACAACTGAATTCTTATCGCTGTATCATTTCTTATTTTTCATTGGAACTACAAACAGAATGAATGTCCTGAGCCCGAGCCAGGCTGTGACTTTGAAGCAGTGGAAGAAACTAAGGAGCTATGGAAAACACTTAAAGTGACACCACAGGCACCCCAAGTATTTACCATACAGATGGAACAAATAGCACCATTTGGTAAGAAAATGTCAACTCTATTGTGTATTTTTTCTCTTTGCGCTGATATCATTTCACAATTTACAGAGGCAGAAACTGAATTTGGCTGTAGAAGCTGCTAAATTCAATTTCCAAATACAGCAAACAAAATCTTGCAGGGTAGGAAAAAACTCTTCTTTAATACCCTTTGAAACCAAAGCTTGATAAGGTGACGGGTAAAATCTTTAAGCTCAAAATATTAATGTGTGAATGAATTTCTTTTATTTATTTGTCTTCTGCAAAGGAGTGTGTGATATTTTAATATTTCCTGTTGTTTTCAATTTTGTTCTTTCTTCAGTGGAATGCAAGACAGTCTTTGATTCAGTCTCAACAACAGCAGATTCTACCATCCTTCTTCAAATTTACTTAAGGTTTGTAATGTCTTCTTAGAGTCGCTTAATCCAAAACAGCTTTCACCTTTAACTCTAAAGATCTTATTAATTCTCCAAACCAATGACAGATTTTTCTTTTGATGGTGAGTCATGAGAATTTCGTTTTATACGTGACAAACAGATTCCATGATGCCGTGTGTCTGTTCATTAACAGATCACAGACGACGTCAAAATGTTGGAAATAACAAAAAAGTGACACATTGTGACATCTGCATTGAAATTATTTAGCTCTGTTATGCTAATGGTAACGATTCGGTGATTCTTTGTGAGCGTTATGAAGCACGCGATCTGACCCCAAACCTCTCTGGTTTTCACTCTGCTGCTACTGTCGCGCTTTATCGCGTTTTACCCACTGAACGCTTGGAAAAGGCTAACTTCGTGCTTGCTCATTTTTAGTCACTTCGGATGTGGATCGCAACGTTTCGACTGCATACTGTCAGTCTTCTTCAGGCGATGAGGTCGATCGAGTACGCGTCACTAATATACTCTGGTGCTCAGCTGTGATTGAATGCTTGGAACATGCTAATTTCGTGTCTGCCTGCCTGTAGTCATGTCATGACACTCTGGATGCTAATTTGGTTGCATTTTCTACTGGCCTGACTCAATTTTCTTTTATCTTTTATCTTAGTTTTATAACCAACAGTGTGTTGTGGAGATTGGGTCCGCTCAAGGGGAGGGTGGATTGTATCTTCTTCCAGCAAAGACCAAAGTCATACCATTTCAACTAGTGCCCCAGCCTGAGGATGTTGGAAAACTACTTCAGGTAAAAAAATACTGAAATACTTCGCCATACGAGTCTTTGCACTTATCAATAATTTATTCGTATGAAATGATAATTGTCGCAGTCAGCTGACGAGACTAGCAGCCTAAAGAGGAAAAGCTAATGGTCTTTTACTAGAAACTATCTTTAGAGTATTGCTGCCAGTCCAAAGTAAGATTGCCCCCCTCCCCCCGCTTCCCGCACTTTATCATTCCTAGGTGTAGAGTAAAGAATTTTTGCCCAAGAACATTACTCAGTGATCCCAACCCAGGGCTCAAAGCTAGATCTCTCGGTAGTGTCACCAGCAAAGTTTGACAGAAAACTTTTTTCCGGAGGAGACTGCTTTAAAGGAGACTTCAGATTTAAGCTTTCTTCGTTGTGGTTCCTAGGTCACCTCCGTTGCTCTGGAGTTGGGGTCCCCTGTCTCGGTATGCTGTACTGGTGTTGAGTGGCTGGGGAGGGGAGACTGGTAACCAAAGCCTCCCCTTTGTGTCATACGGCTTAAAATCCGCTAGCAAGGAGGATCAGTTTGACTGGGACGAGTTGAAGGTCATCTCGAAAAATTAAGTAAGTCATGCTTGTTTTCCATTGAATCTTTAGCTACGGAGTGGTGTAAATATGAACAATTATTAACAGACATAGAGGTGAATTGTTGTTTCAGTTTGTACCACACAAACTGAATAACTAGTGGTCCAAAACATTTTTAACGTATCTACCTCCCAGTTAGCCAATCAGCGCGCGCAAAGAACGGTATCCACTTGAATGGTAATTGCTTACAGGTTTGAATCACATGGCACTGAGAGTTCTTCGACCCCAGAAAGCTGGAATTTATTGTTGATATCTGTTCCCTTCGCGAACTCTTTACGCCAGAATTGACCCGCGCAAGCCTAAAGTTAATATCACACTGAAGCACGAACCACCCGCCCTCGTAAACGAGCTTTATAAACTTCAGCTGGTTGTTGAGAGTTTGGAAGATACACCGCTGAAAGACCTCAGGTATGCCTTTTTAGTGTGTTTTTATCTAAGTGTTGAAAAAGAACGTGAACCAGTTCTCTCCTCTCCTACCGTCATTTGAAAGTAATGCAACATGTCTTTGCCTTTCTCTCATTTTCGCGCTTTTGTCAATATTCGTGAACCTAACTCCTCTTTCAAGCGTTACAATAACAATTAATGCCTTTTTTTAGAGTATGGCTTGGATTTCAGGACGAGCAGGAATCTCCCGAAAGAGGTGAGTGTTTTAAAACAACAACGTCTTCCCAAATGTTATATTGTCATAAGTCAATAAAGATATTCAATCTGAGAGAGCCTGGATATTTTCCTGTGTCGGAAGATTAGAGGGTTAAAGCGCTTTTTGATTTAGCGTCGTAAACCAAAATCACAGGAATCACAACAGCCAATCGGAAGAAAGGAAAATAACTTTAAGAGCCAATTAGAGTTCAAGGTAAAACCGAAGTTTTACATCTGATTGGTGGAGAGAGAGGCGCTAGTTTTCCAGACCAATCACACAGCGAAGTTAAGCGAAATCAATGAAATCTTTGTTTACTTTTAACACTCAATTGAAAACTGCTCCAAATTGCATTCATAATTTAACCGATTAAAATTTAATTTTTGTTGACGTGTTTTCGTTCAAAATGTCAAGTTTCTGTTAATTGTATTCCCAGGCGCTTTGATATACTCAGAAGTACCCGCAGCAGATCAGGCTGAGAGAGATGCAACGAACTTTTTGGAATTTACTGTGGATGGAAAGACTGATAAGGTATGAGAGGTTGTATAAAGGATGATACATAGGCGTGCATGGCTACGAATTTTATCTTCGACCCTTGCATCTCTACCTTTAACCAAGAAGCTATGCATTTCAGAGTGAAATTTTATTTGCGACACGTGAGATTTGTGTACAGAAAACTTTGATGGTGGTGGTGAATTTATTGTTTTGTTCACATTGAGAACCTCATGACACACGCTGAATTTTTATCCTTTTAGACGTTTTGGTGTGTAGTATGGCTGTGTTTTTTACGATGTTGCCGTATTTTGACAACTGATTCAAATTTGAAACCAACGAATGAAAATACTCAGTGATACTATACACCAAAACTTCTAATAAGTTATTCGTCATCCAACTGATTTATTTATACGAAATGTCGTCCTTTCTTTTCTCCAATAAACCAACTCGCGCAAAGCATAGCCAACCTGTCAAAAAGGTTTTTTTTTAAATTTTTTATCTTTCTTATCCTATTTACAAAACATGATGCCAACGACATTGCTGATCCTAGCAGTATGCTGGACGCGTGTCATATACGAGCTTCGTAAAGGGAATTGCTTACCATACAGTCTCTGTGGCTCAGTGGTAAAGCATCGAAGCGCGGAATCCGAAGGTTTGAGGTTTGATTCCTCATGCGGAATGTTTTCTTTGTCCTACGCTCGAGACGAGAAGAAAAACACCTTTCTCTTTTTCTTTACCGATCTTAAAAATAACCATCCTTTTACTCTATTTACAAGGTTTTTTTTGCAGTACAAAGTAACCAACTGTCGAAATAACCGTACAATATCGAGGGTAATTTGTACTCGTTGCGCGCGTTATTTCTTTTTGATATTCTATGTAGTGCTGTGGGATAAAAAAGTACCTTTACTTCGTTTGTCTGGTGTGCAGGAAAATAAGGCTTTAACGCTAATAAATCACCCTAATTCACGTCTGGCATATTGTCAATGTGTCCCTTTCGTCTTTTCTCTCTAGATCGAGAGGTCGTACTTCGTCAAATGTTCTCAAGTAGGATCGCGGACTGTAACAGCAAAGGTATAATACTTAAGTAAGCTATAATTGTACCTTTAATCACAATTCTTTGGGCGTCTATTTAGAGACCTCAAGTCAAATTGTCGTGCAATAGGTAGCCTGCAGAAGAGGCGTTTTTAAGGCGAACGAGGATTAGAGAAAGGGGAGGAGTGCCTTATTTTTCCCCGCCTTTCCCTCGTACGTCACTTCCGCTTGCCTACGTTCGCCCTATTGTGCATGTTCTGCGGGCTATGCGTTTCCGTTCAGTACGTAGTTAATAGATCTCTATACAATACCTTTAGATACGTAATATTTTTGTATGTTCTTACTCTCTTAGGATCGAGTTTCAAGTTAAGATATCGTGCATTCTTTGAAAAGATTCCTATCAATGCTTAATCCTAGTCATTTGCTTATTTATTTATTTATTTTTTTTTATGCAGATTATCTATACTGTAGATGTCCAAGTAGAACCAAATTCTTCGCCAGTGACCTGTACCTGTGCCAAGGTGAGATCACTCTTTTGTGTCTTAAAAGTAAAAGTAAAACTACCTCTCAGTATTTCCACATTTAATTTTAATTCTCGTTCGCTTTGTAATGTAGTTGCACTTGTGAATGTGAGTTGCACTTGTAACATGGAGCGCTTTTCGGTTGACTGTCATAAAACCAAAACCAAAGCAATCACAACGGCCAATCAGAAGAAAGGAAAATAACTGAAAGAGCCAATGAGAACTCAAAGTAAAAACAACAATACCCAAAGGGCGGGAAAACGTGGCTTTAGTATTGCATCTGATTGGTTTAGAAAGTGGCGCGAGTTTTCTGGACCAATGATAGAACGCAAGTAATCTCAGATTTCTTCGACACGCAATCAAAAAATCCTCTACCTGGTGAATACAAAATCACGACGACTTTTTGCTTTCTTCTTTCTCTACTGTCCTGATTTATACCCGCCCTAGGAGGAAGTGTTGTTATCAAGACTGTTATGCCATTTGAAATCACTTTGTCTCTGACAGGTAAGGGAAAATAGGCAATATTTTTTACGATGTAATTTTACGTCTCTTGGAATCGATCAAACTTGCGTTTTTGGCTATGTTAGCAAACTTGCTCTCGCTCTTGTCTCAAATTTTTTTATTACATTGAAAGTTATGGCATAAATTAATGCATCTATAAATCCGTCAAAAATTTTTGATCGCTGCATAACTCTACGAATATAAACCTGGTCTGGTGCATCAAGAAACACTTTCTGACTAACACGCATCTGAATGAGGGTGCTGTGGTTTGAATTGATGATTAGCGCTAAGTTGTCTTTTACCACGCGATGAAAATTCAATTGTAAGGTTCCTATACAAAGTAACGCAGTGTCTCGGCTAGTAAATGGGGACCTCAGGCAGTCAGGAAGGCAACGCCGCAGTAAACGATGGTTTAAAAATGAATTTATAATTTCGCGAATGGCTAAATGCGTTTACTGCTTCTTGTAGCGCCACACGTCAACCGCAGCTTAACGTATGGCAGCAGCGTTGAGTTCCAAACGGGCGCTTAGATAGTTTGCCATCGGGTTTTCCGTTCACAGACCACACAAATTTGGTTGATTTCAAGTTGTTGTTTTGCAAAAAACGGGTAAGAAATGTACAAAGTTTTGAAATGCACGTGCCGATCAATTGTTCTGAAAATTAGATATTTTGTTTTGTTATGCCCTCGTCGTCGTCGTCGTTTGCTTTTGTTTTGTTTTGTTTTGTTTGTTTGTTTTTTTATGAGGGGGGTGGGGGGTGTAAACCAAAGCAATGTAATGAGTTCAAATCATTGATTTGCGTTTATTCTCAGTTGGAGAGACTGGATCAGCTGTTCGAAGAAGAACCATTCCTCTTATTAGCTGGCACCAAATGCACCTCACCTTGGCCTGTTACCATGGTCACCACTACATTGAATATGGTGAGTTTACAAACAATTTATGTTCGTAAAAACTTGATTTGTCTTCCTTTAGAAAATATAGTCGTGAAGATAAGTTAATGGAGCAGGAGAGCAAGTGCTGCAAGATATTGGGTGGGGTGGGGTGGGTCGGAGCGAAATCTCCGATTAAGTGGAAGAGTGAATCTCTGGGTTCACTTAGTATCCCCTCCCCCGAGTCAAGCTCGGAATGTATATATACTACAGCTTTCGTGCGTGTGCCGGAACCGCGCGAAAATAATATGTCATGAATTATTTTTCAACCTTTGGATAAGATGACATGTCTCGAATTGATCTTCTCAAACTTACTGCAATTTAACTCTTTGAAGAAAAAGTAGCCTGAGAAATTCAGGTTTTATCGAGGATTGACAAGGAACCTATATCTTCTTGAGAATAGTCAGTTCCTACTTTCAACTGTGCTTCGAATTAGAAGCAGAAATTCTGGAGAACGGTTTGTTTATTTGTTTGATTTCAGTCTCCAGAAGTGAATATTGTGGGCGAAGAGATGGGATCGCAGCTGCAAGGAAGTAAGGAATACATGTCTGTGTATTACGAGAATAACCGATCGGAATTAGTTAAAGATGCGTCTACTTGCATTGCTGTCCCCAAAAAAACTGTGAGATTCTCGTCGTTAGAGTGGATTAGGCTTCTTTATAACTAATCGCCGAACATTTGGGGAAACTAGAAAAGGTTGAGCGTTTTTTTGGACCAATTGAAGGAGGGGGGAATCAGCAGGGGAAGACAAGGGAATTTTCCTGAGGAGCTTCAAGGCTTTCAAGGCCCCCTCCTCATACTAGACAAGGTTGAGCGATTTTGTAGATCAATCGAGAGAGGGGGGGGGTCTTCATGGGAATACGAGGAGAATTTTGTTGAGGCGTTTTCAAGGCCCCTTTTCATTAAAAACATACAAGACAAGGTTGAGCGATTTTGTTGACCAATGGAGAGAGGGAGGGGGGAATCTGCATGGGAATACGAGGAGGATTTTGTTGAGGCGTTTTCAAGGCTCCTCTTCGTTAAAAACATACCAGGAAAGGTTGAGCGATTTTTTAGACCAATGAAGGAAGGGGGTAAGAATTTGCATGGGAATACGAGGTGTATTTTGTTGAGGAGTTTTCAAGGCCCCTTTTCATATGAACATACAGCTTTGCGTTATGTGTCCTTATATGAAAACTGCGGGTGCAAGATTTCTTGTGAAAAACTGACAATTATTCCCGACTTGCTTGCTGTTTTCTTTTTCTCCTTCTAACGTCATGTATGGTGGTCCCAGTCTCTTTGCAACAGGGTGAAAGTGCGTCGGAATGCTACTGCTTAGCTGTTAAAGAGGGTGTCAGTAAACTGAAGGTCGTGAACATTGGAAGTCTTACCCTCCAGTGGAGACGGTAAGTTCGTGGTTAACTCGAGGGAGTCTAAGATAAGTGAGATAGTTGAAGCAATTTTCAATTGAGTACCGATTGTAATACCGAACTGCATTCAAAATTTGGTCTTGCCTTCCTTTGCTTTGTGATTGGAGTAGGAAAGTTGCACAACTCTCTCTCTCTGTCAACCAATCATGAAATGCAAAGTTTAAACCAGTGGCGACTTGGCCATCCGCGTTTTCCCGCACTTCAGGCAGTTTGCTTGATTTTTCTTCGTGCTCTCATTGGTTCTGATGAACTAATTTTATTACTTTGGTTTTGTGGTTTTTGCCAACACTCAGTGGACCCACTGATGCCTTTTCAACTGAACCTTATTTAGGGGAATATATAGAAGTCCTTTCGTTTCTTGATTTAATCATTTTACATTGTTTTAATTCTTTAGAACTTCTGCGGCTGATAAGTTTCCAGTTGTGGTCACAGAGCTCACTTTCCCTTCTGTAACAGTAGAGAGTGTTCCTTTTGCGATACAGGCAGGTACGTTTCCAGCAAGGTTAATCATACGGCAATATGCCAAGTGTCAAAATCAAACTATACTGGAAAAGGTTTATTCGTGCTTCTCCACCTTTGTGCAGGCAAAGTCGTCCAGATGTGAGTTTATGTTTCAACTACAAGTTCAGTAGTGTTTTTAGCTGCGAGGATCTCTTAAATTCGTTTCTTCACCGCAATGCAAATGTATGAATTTCATATATCTAAAATCATTATTCATCACTTGGATGGTTAATTTGGACCCAACATATTGACCAGCTCCCAGTTGGCTCGTTAACTCAGTTGGTAGAGCGCTGCACTGGTATTGCAGAGGTCATGGGTTCAAATCCCGTACGGGCCTGAAATTTTTTTCAGGTCCTATTTTCAACTACTATTTCAGTAGTGTTGTTAGCTGCGAGGATCTCTTAAATTCGTCCAAATGTGTTACAACTATCAGTCTTACAGTCAATTTGGTGAAATTCCGGGCCAATTGGCATAAACACGATAAATTCGATAAGGTTGTGCGAAAGCACTCTTACTGCGCGTTTTACAGGGTTTCAAATTGTTCAAGAGATGAGGAAACCTCACACGTACTAGGAAAAGCCACTCATAAGAAAACGTGGTTAAACTCAGTGTTAATAAATGTATAGAGGGGGTACGTTTTTAAACATAATTTGGTACTACGTCAGTGGGGGTATTGAACAATAGTCATGTTTTATTAACAAAGTTAATAAAAGAAATTGGTCCCTGTAAAGAGTTTCTCAAGCGGACCTCTCGAGCGTCAGCCCTACGTCGATACTTCAGCTGTAGAAATCCTTATCGGTGGCCAATTTACATTATCACTTCAGGTGATAAAACCAAATTATCTTTGAATATATGTATTTGTTAATGAATAGAAAAGGAAAGACGGTAAATTTAAAGCTCCGTAATAAAGTAAAGAAAGATATTTTTTCTTCTTCATACAAGCGTGGGACAAGGGAAAAGTAAAGCTTGCCATTCGAGAGCGGAAGTCGAAATTCTGGGGCTCTAATCCTCATGGAGGCACGACCTCGTTACAAGACCAAAGAAAAAAAATTTATTTATTGTACCGTTTTTTTCAGATTTGCCTGCATACGGCTGTTTACAGAGCCCACTTTTCGTAAGCTATCTCGTCCGCAATAGAACGCTTCAAGGTCAGGAAGTCGAAGTCACAGTGGAGCCAAGTGACGCCTTTATGTATTCAGGTCATAAACAGGTTAGTTCAGCTTACTTGCTACACGTACAACTTGTCTCATGCGAGGGGGTTTGGTGAAATAATATAATTGAAGAAATATATCATTGGCTACTGCGCACTGATTGGCTACTCAAACTCCCAATATCCTCTACGAGAAACGCGGGCGGAATTCGCCAGAAGCCAACGCAACTTTGGTGAATAGTTGTTAACTATGAATTTCATCTCCAGATTCAATTTCGTCTGCGGCCAACTGGCGATCACAGGCTCAAGTTCAGTTTGTACCCTCTTTACGGGGGCTTTTTGACTCTTCCCAAGCTGCATTTCAAACTGCCTCGCTTTCAGGTTAGCTGAGATGAACATGCGCAGAAATTGGTTCCGACCAATGTTTTTATAAAGGTAAGAAACTTTTTTTATGTCCAAGACGTGAAAAAATGCAAATATTTTGCAACGCATTGGCAGAACATCGGATAACGCTCAATTTGGTTGGTTTTATTTATTAACACAATCATCAGAAGATGTTTCTACGCTCTAATTCGGTTCACTAAATTAGTTATAAATTATTCAAGTGTTTGACTACCGTAAAGTTTACGATCCAAATCGCCATACTGGCTTCTCGCTGAAAGGCTGTATCCTTTAACCCTTTCACTCCCAAGATATTTTTATTAACTCTCCTTACTGTCTGTCTTACGATTCTTTAGATGTTAGTTCGGAGAATTTGTTGATGGATCAACTGATAATCCCCTAGTTGATTTTTTTTTTATTCTCATAACTTGTCTGCTTTATATTGTTTTGATATTGTAAGGAGAAATTCTGTCTTAAGTCACTTATGAGGACTTCCTGACTTGAAAGTGGATGTGAATTCTCAGGCCCGGTGGCCGTATTTGCAACACCTTTATGGCCCTGAAACGGAAAAACAAAACAACAAAATAAACAGCTGCAGTAACCTTGTTGGAAGGGATGGCTGTGTAATGTGTTATTACACAGCGTGAACCGACTGTCTGAACAAATTACACATACCAAAAATTTATTAGTTATCAGTTTTAAAAGTTAGCACGTAGGATATCCTTACGAAAGCAGGTCTAGAAGTTTTTAGTACAACTAGCGACTGGAATACCAGTGATTAGTCATAAAATGGATTAGTCACAAGTTTTAAAAGTTAGCATGTAGGATATCTATGCAAAATCAGGTATAGAAGTGTTTACCATAATCAGAAACTGGAAATCCATTGGAAAACTCATTTATAACGTATCTGTTATCACACAGCCTCGAGGCCGGGAATTGGAATCTGAGAAGAAGCCTGGTTACGAGTACTAAAGATAGCTAATGGAACAGTGGAGACTGGAGGCAAACTTTCCAGTTATAGTCAC
Source organism: Pocillopora verrucosa (assembly GCF_036669915.1). NCBI lineage: Eukaryota > Metazoa > Cnidaria > Anthozoa > Scleractinia > Pocilloporidae > Pocillopora > Pocillopora verrucosa. The sequence goes on along the minus strand of NC_089313.1, from coordinate 6,874,734 downwards.
AATAGGATTTTAAGCAGCAAAGTGATGCAGCGGAGATTTGAACCGCTGTAAACTGCCAGCCACATGAAGGAAATTCTTTAGTGGGGGCTTTTGTCCACTGGCTGGTGAATTGCAGGATGTTTAAGGCCAAACAACTCTGTGGTTAACAGATACGCTTACGTGTTTTTGCGCGCATGTCGTATCGATATCACGTAGAATCAGTTGCACTACTTCCTTTGGGTGGATTTAGAAATTAAGAGTAGTGCTACTACATAGAACGACGACTTGCCCGGAGATATTTGCTCCGTTTGTGAGTTTCTCTCTCTTGTTGACTTGGAGTGACATGTTTCCAGTTTTGTTCATATTTAACCCTTGAAATTTCGTATAGAACGCTTTTTGACAAAGTGTCGTAAAACTGAAATCAAAGTAATCCCTACAGCTAATCAAAAGAAAGAAAATACTTTGAAGAGCCAAAGAGAAATCAAAGTGAACACAACCAAACTGTCTAAAGCGCGGGAAAACACGGGCGACCAAGTTGTGGTTGATTTTAGTTTTGCATCTGATTGGTTGAAAGAGAGTGGCCCGAGTTTTCTGGATCAATGACAGAGCGGAGCAAAACCAATGTAATCTTAGATTGAAAATTGCCCTATGAGTTCAAGATTTCTTTCGCGTGGTCGTTGACTTGGGCTAAGCCTGAATCAATTATTACATAGAGAAATCAAAAGCGAATGATTAAACTGTTTAGTTGAACTTCTAAGTTGAACTCGTTCAAAACTTAACAACGAAACAGGCTCATGATTTTTTTAGACACCTGGACAGTATGAGGCTACGTAGTTGCGTAGCGAATCAGATTGCAGCATTTGTGAATTTCTACTTATATATGATTTATGTGCCACTCTCGCTAAGAGCGGTCCTCTTGACTTCCCGTCGGAAAAAAGTTTTCTTTTATTTTCTGCCCATGAAAAGGGTTTAGGACACATGTTTCAAAAATAGTTTAGTTGTTCTCCAATTCTCTCTTTTTGCTTCGCCACAAGCCAAAAATCATTTTTGGCAAGACTACCCCTGCTAACAGTGATCGAAAGTGTCCAATTTAAAGATTTTGTCTAGCGCGCAGCGACTGCAACAATGTAGCTCACGGAATTCTATCTTGCTACATGTTACAAGGTGTATTCATTTAGTTCACAGACAAAATATGGAAACTTCAGCTGAAATATTTTTCATACCAGCGTGATCAGAGGAGACCCTGCTCTTCGACCTTAATTTGCATATCAAAAATTCACTACTTTGTACGAAAGAATTCTCAAAATGCAGGCGTTAATCGGGCCGAAAAAGCATATCAGTGCATAGTTTATACACCAATGAGGTCACGGATTGCCTCAAATCCGCGGGTATATCTCTAGCTTCCATCCACCAACTTCTTAAAAACAACGCAAATCCATGTGTTTGCTCAATTGCGCTCGTGTCAAAGATCATTTGCATGATTCTTGGAATTGACCAAGATCTCCTTTTGGCAGTTCAGACTTCGTTCGTTGAGGATTTTAGGTTTTCACTGCAACTGAATGGAGATTAGATGCCGAGTTGTCCTAAAGCGTTGCGTAAACGTTATCGGTCGTAACGCTTGCGCGCTTGCGTGACTTACAAAGTAGACAGAGGTGATAGGAAGGCCTCCTCGATAATTTACGTTGAAATATCAGGTCATGAATTATGCAGTGTGGAGAAGATCAAAATTAAAGAATAAAATTTGGCACTCTGGTCATAACAGACATATCGCGTTGCTTGAAAGGACACAAAAACAAGTTAAAATAGGTTGCAGTGTTTATATTTACAAAACAACACGCATACACTCTGAAATAATTCTTGCAGATTCTTCCGAGATTTAGTATACGGAACCCGATGAACTAACCCTCCTTTCCGCAGATTTGTTTTGTTTTGGCTTTGGATATTTAAGCCCTGATTTCTCTCCTGGGACGACGTATCGAGTTATTTGAAGTATCACCAGCTATCCAGCGAAATCCTCGATTACAAGTTAATTTTGTTTCATTCCGGTCAGTTTGACCACGATATGGAAAAAGATATAACAGTTATTGGTATGTTCTAAACATCTGAACACTTTAAGAAACATTAGAAATGCGGTGGAGGTACTTGTTAACAGCCACAGCATAAGGGAAAATGTGAGGCAGTAAAAGAAAGCCAGACTGACTGGATTGAAGTTTCGGAATTTAAGTTGTACTCGTATAACATGAGTAATATATTTGCAATTTCTCGAGAGTGAAGGCTATTATCTAACTAAAAATTGGTTCGTAAGTGCCTATCTGGGCTATCTGCAATAGCAGACAAAACCAGAATTCTCTTGACAAAATCAAAGGACAAATTGTGTTATGACGAATTTTTGTCTATATTTTTGCATCCACTTAAAACTTCAAAACTGTCAAATTTCGTCAGAGCTTGATCTACTCATGAGACCAGCTGGCATAGTTTACCAATGGACTCAAACTCCAGTTTCAGGATTCATCGGACGTCGTTTCAAAGTTTTAAAATCCACGAGTTTCGCGACAAAAAAAGTTAATGCCTTCCAGCCAAATTTTAGTGAGTTCAATAACAAGCTGGTGGCAGCTTTTACGACAAATGGAGTTGAAAACTCAGTCTCCTTTCACTGCCTCACATTCTTCTTTTTGCTCTGGATGCTAAAAAATACTTTTACTACATTTCCAGTGTCCTTTAAGGTGTTCTGGTGTTTAGAACATACCACTAACTGTTTTATTTTTTCCAAATCAGGGCTGAAATACCCAAAGCCACTCCAATCTTTGCTTTCCGTGAATCAAGAAAACATTTAAACGATAAAATTCTCATTAAAATGTAAAATTCTTCAGTCCATTTGAATAACTTTCGATTCCAATTCGTTACATTAACTAATTTTGGTTCCAACTCGTAGCACCTGCGAAACAGGTCGTATGACAAAGAGAAAAGTTTGAACAATCACGTCACGCAATACATCAAGCTGGGTTTGTCCAGTTGATTTTGATGGTCGCAGGGAGATGTCGAGTTTGTCACTCAAAACCGTTGTGGTCCATAAGAGCGTAACATCATTAATGACGGAAACAAATCTGCCGAAAGAGGGTTAGTTCATCGGGTTCCGTATACTAAATCTCGGGAGAAACTGCAAGAATTGTTTCGGAGTGTATGTAAGAGGTTCTTTTACGGACAAAATATAGAACATGGATACATTAATGTTTTGTTCAATTACATTATTGTTATGCGTTATAATACAAGTCTTAAAATAAAATAAATCAATTTCATCCGGAATACATCGATTTTGGATGTCATACATCGATGTTGTGCAGCATACATTGTTTTCCTGACTCATTCACGCGTGACCTTATATAACCAAGAGATGTTCAATAAAACTAAAAGATAAGGAAGCGGAAATAGAAATGACCGGAAGTTAGATTAAACAAGAAGCCCCGGAAACTAACATTTTCAAAATGGCGGAAATGGAGGCAGACGATCAGTGAAGTTTGAGAAGCACTATGCAAGGTGCACGGATTTGGCTGCCCAACATCGAAGGATTTTTTACGTCTTTGGGTAGGCTACCGGAAAGTGCAGAAGGGCAAAGGAACACTGCGTCCTACGAGGCTGTCTAACATCACTAACATGACTCATTCATCCGTGACCTTATATAACTAAAAGATGTTCCATAAAACTAAAAGATGAGGAAGCGGAAATAGAAATGACCGGAAGTCAGATTAAACAAGAAGCCCCGGAAACTAACACTTTCTAAATGGCGGGAAATAGAGGCAGACGATCAGTGAAGTTTGAGAAGCACTACTATGCAAGGTGTACGAATTTGGCTGCCCAACATCGAAGGATTTTTTACGTCTTTGGGTAGGCTACCGGAAAGTGCAGAAGGGCAAAGGAACACTGCGTCCTACGACTCGGCTGAATTTTTTAGTCGCCGTTTACGAGAAAACGAAAGAACTCTTGTCACTCTGACTCTAAGAATAGTATTCAGGAATCTATTCGAAGAGTGGATCCGGTTCTTCGCACTTTAAGAGCAGCGCAGCAGATAATTTGTAGAGTGTACAGTGTGCCATGGCTCAATACGTTATGGTAAAGTAAAAGAATTCGTTAAAGCGCTATTTAGTTTAACACTACCTTCTTTCTAACGAGTCTCTGTTTAGGGGGGTCTCCTTTTTTAACAGCCCCCCCCCTACACCATTAGAGCCCACCACCCCTTTTTTCAAAATAGTCAGGCAGTTTGTTATTTCTCTAGCGACAACACCCCCCTGGGGGGACTCCTGTATAAAAAGGACAGGGATGCTTGTCATACTTTTTAGAGTTTAAAAATGCAGGGTTGGTTGGTATGGTGGTCAGTTCCAAAAGGTCCACAGCGGGAGCTTTTGCGCTACCTCTTAGGTAGGGTCTTGAACAGAAAAAAATGACAGCTAGAGTTAACTGTGTTGTTTCAGAATTGTTTCCTCTTAGGGGTGAAAAGCATATTAAGCTATGCCCATAAAACAGGATCTTGGTACCTTTTAAGGGTTCTTTTCAAAATTTGCGACAAGCACTCCTTTCCTTTTTATATGGGAGTTCCCTACACACAGGGACAACACTGGTTTAAATCTGTGATACAAGGGAGGTCAGGCTGTAACTTTGATGCATGAGCATTAATGCCAATTCAACTCATGATTTGCGATACCTCCCCCAGTTCTATTTAGCCCCCTCACTAATCACCCTAACCCAGTTTCCCAGCCCCCACCTTCCCCTGATATTATGCTCAAAATTCCTGACTATCATGCCTGTTACTCATGGGTGGTCAAAAATGCCTCTTGTTGTTGTCTTCATGGTGTCCAAAAGGCACATTGATGGCAACCAAAAACTAATCCAGCCATACAAAATTATCATTCATGGTGGTTTAGATGGTTTTTCAAGAATGATAGTATTCCTTTAGGCATCAACCAATAACAGGGTTTTAACTGTACTGCAGTATTTCCAGTCAGCTGTTGAGCATTACAATTTACCATCAAGAGTTGGCAGTGATCTTGGAATGGAAAACATAGAAGTTGCTTGCTTCATGCTGCAAGAAAGAGGTTTAAATAGAGGCAGCCACATCACTAAAAAATCTGTTCATAACTAGAGAATAGAGAATCTCTGGTGTGATGTCAACTGGGTTATTGTGAGCCGCTTTTTGAACATTTTCCTCTTTCTTGAGCACAGTGGAATTTTAGATCCAACAGATGAGGTGCATCTGTTTTGTATTCATCTAGTCTACATTCCACTGATTAATAATGCAATTAACCAATTTATTGGTCAGTGGAATAATCATCCTGTAAGCACATAATGCAATTTCTCTCCCAATCAGCTCTGGATACAAGGAATGCTACATTTCAGAAATTCTGGGTATAAGGCTGTGATAGATGTGACTGCCAGCAAGGCTGTTAATTTATTCAATCATTATGGGATTGATGAAGAAGGGCCTGTACCTGACATGCTGAGTGACTATGCAGTTTCAGTACCTGACACAATTACTACTCTGACACATAACCAAGAATTGTCACTGCAAGAAGTTGGAGATGCAGCCTTCCAAACTGGTGATCATGATGGAATCATAGCCTACCATGTGGTATTGTAGATTGCTTCTTTTTATTTAAACTTCTATTCATGATTTACTGTATTAACTTCATGTACTTGGAATGAACTCTTAATACAGTTAGTATAAATTGGTTACTGTTATACGTGTCAGTATGCCAAGAATAAAATTACTAATGACAATGTAAATGGGAAACAGTAACAATAATCAGTTATAATCTCAAATCTGACAGCCTTACTAATACAAAGGGGTGTAAAACTTTGAATAGCTGGGAAAAAAAAATTCATGGTGTTGTAGTGGCATAATGTACTAGATGCTTCATAGTATTAACACTTTAAACCTGAGATCTAGCCTTGATTTGCAATCACTCAAAACAATAACAAATGAGGTAAAGCTATGGCTACATTGCATGCATAATGGCTATTGCAGAGAAGTTTATACCCTTGTAAATTAGCTCTTGTAAGCTCTTTTATGTTAGTGTTGAGTTTGTCATGCTGTTAACAAAACAGTTAATATGCTGAGTAACTTGAAACTGGAACTTTGAACGTGGAACATTTCCTGAGTAACCCAAACGGATTTGAAAATTTTATTGTTTTATATGAAAGGTCCACTGGCATATATTCCTTAGCCACTGCTTAGGAAATTAACAGAGATTTTGTGTTAATTTGAGCAGTAGAACTTCTAGCAATAAAGGAGCAAAACATTCCCATAAACATATGTAAAGTCATGGATAATTGTACCAAGTACAAAGATTTTTTACCTCAAGTTACACCCTCCCCTATTCAGTCTCTTAGTGATTATGATTCTATGTGTTACTTTTTATGTCCCATGAAAAATTATGAATAAAAATGGTTTGTGGGCCCAAGAATAACACAACTGTTAACTGAAGGTAAGATAAAGAAGGATCATCCTTTCATGTCTATATCTTGCCAAAACCAATTTTGCCATAAGCAATACTCTCATCCAAGAATTCTTCCGATATCAGCCCGACGAAAACCGGCGTCATTTTGCAGAGTTTGCAACTGTTGCAACAAGTTCGTTTAGATCAGAGATCACCTCAACTTCATTTGGGAAGGCTTCTTCTATTCTTAGGGTCAGTGACAAGAGTTCTTTCGTTTTTTCGTAAACGGCGACTAAAAAATTCAGCCGAGTCGTAGGACGCAGTGTTCCTTTGCCCTTCTGCACTTTCCAGTAGCCTACCCAAAGACGTAAAAAATCCTTCGATGTTGGGCAGCCAAATTCGTACACCTTGCATAGTAGTGCTTCTCAAACTTCACTGATCGTCTGCCTCTATTTCCCGCCATTTAGAAAGTGTTAGTTTCCGGGGCTTCTTGTTTAATCTGACTTCCGGTCATTTCTATTTCCGCTTCCTCATCTTTTAGTTTTATGGAACATCTTTTAGTTATATAAGGTCACGGATGAATGAGTCATGTTAGTGATGTTAGACAGCCTTGGGGAACCCAAAACTGTTCTCCCAACTCGACAGAAGATTAGTGGCATCAGTAAATAGAACAACTTCAGATTTTATCCCGGTGGAATGAGGGTGTGGCAGGCATTTGATATAGGCCCCAGCAAATGCATTTCTTTGGAAGGAACAAATGGTGAACCTTACGTTATCTTCTCTATGCAGTTTCTAGCTATAATGTAGCATGATCTTTAGTTTTGAGACTGAAAAATTCAGCAAGGGAAAGCTGGAAATCAAGATCACTTCAAAAAACATCAAACCTGGCGCCAGTTTTTGTTATAAAAATTTATTTCAAGTTTTTTTTTTATTTAGAACGCTATACTGGAAAAAGAAACTTCTTCTTCATTAAGGTAGCAGTCCACAAGCTGCACCTAACGCTATTTTCGCAATGTGAAACGAACGAAATCTCGGTCTGGATAATGTTTAGGTGTGTTTGGTTTTATCTATCATGTTATTATTTTCCACAAAACGCCATTACCAAAATATTTCGGTTACTTTACCCTCGGAGAATTTAAAGAGATCGCCCTAAGGAGAAAACTTAAAGAGCCGTGAAGCGAAAGACCATGATCAAGTGTTTCAATGTCCAAAAGAGGGCCGCACGCGTAGTTTCCAACGGCACTCTTCTCTAGAAAAAATCTCGCGTTCGGAACATGTACAAAGACGATTGAAAGGGAGACACTTCTTGATGAAGCGAAGGTTAAATATGCTGCAAGACTCGAGGAAGGTTCAAGTTCCGTGCCAACTATTCCTCTACCTCCTGAATCCTGTCCTCGTAACAGTGGGTGTGTAACACCGCCTGAAGGCTTCGCTTTAAAACACGTAAAGAAAGCTTACTGGTTTAACGAAAAGCAACGAGAGAATCTGACTGTTAGATTTACCATCAGACAAGGAAGCGGCAGGAGGGTCTACGCGGAAATTGTTGCAACAGAAATGAGAAGAGCAAAGGGATTGAACGGGGAGCGCTTGCTCGGTGTCCCTGAGTTTTTGACAACTCAACAAGTAGCCTCATTTTTTTCTAGAATGGCAGCAAAAGTGAAACAGCAGACAACCCCCTGCGCACAAACTGTAACTGAGCAAGATCTGGTTGCTATGGAGGAAGAATTTTATTTGTCAAATGTTAAGGAGTCTATTTTTGAGCAGTTAAATGTAACTCATCCTGTTCATTACCAACAGTACAACATCTGTTCCATGGTCGAGAATAACACACTCAAAAACCTCAAACTTACAATCTTAAAACTCCTTTGCGAGAGTTTCAGTCTTGCATTACCACCTGGGGTTGTTCAGAGAAAAAGAAAAAAAACTTACATCGCTCTGCTCGAAGACCTTGTTAAATGCTGCTCTTGCAGTGCAGTTTAAAAAGCAAATGGCAAAAGGCTGCTTCAAAAATTGAGTTTTCTATGAACGTTGATATAGAACGGGGGCCGGGTAGCATATTTTGGATCGGAGGAGCTATTGTAGTTCCCGCGTAGGGTGAGCTCATTGGCACCAACTTATATATGAGGGTCCTGGGGCCTCCCCTGGCAAATTTTGAAATCTAGAGCTTCTGAAATCACCCGAAACACGTTTTAATCCTAAG